>NW_027142638.1:0-234984 GCF_026170545.1 Melanerpes formicivorus | reverse complement strand
GGCTGCTGCCTCAGCTGGGCTGCTCTGAAGCCCTTGGTGGTGCTTCCCTCTCCCATGGGATCCCTTTGAGTGGGGATGGGGATCCAGCTCCAGGCTTTGATGCTCAGAGCTGTCCAAAGCCTAGGGGAGGACACAAACCCCCTCCCCACCTCCCTGTGCTGGGAGCAGAGCTGTTGATGCACCACCAAGGGGCTCTGCCCACCCCAGTTTGATTCCTCTCCTTCTCTCCCCTGCTGTCCATGCAAGGCCTGGCCCAGGGGAGCAAGAAGAGAGCCCAGAGAGCCCCAGCACCAGCCTGTGGGGAGGGGCTGGAGGTGCCAGGTTGGCCAAGGTGCCCATGGGAAGCTTGCCTGGCTCTGGCACACTCCCAGTGCCAGCTGGAGCTGCAGCCAGCACCGTGGTCAGGATGAGAGCTGCTCCCAGATCAGCCCCAGTCTGTGCCCAGGCACGGTGCCCAGCACGGGAAAGGGTCACATCCTGCCATGGTTCCTCTCCTGCTGAGGTGCAGGAAGCATTTCTGCTCCCCCCCTGAGCCTGGGCAGCCTCAGGTCCCCCTGCAGAGGGTCCCCAGCTGCTGAGGGCTGACCCCCAAGCAGATCAACCAAGCCTGCAGCTCCCTGCCCCCCAGCTGCCCCCCTGCTGAGCTGGGGGACCCTGCCCCCCAGCCCTGCAGCTCCCTGCCCCTCAGCCCTGCAGCTCCCTGCCCCCCAGCTGCCCCCCTGCTGAGCTGGGGACCCTGCCCCCCCAGCCCTGCAGCTCCCTGCCCCCCAGCCCTGCAGCTCCCTGCCCCCCAGCTGCCACCCTGCTGAGCTGGGGACCCAGACCCTGCCCCCCAGCCCTGCAGCTCCCTGCCCCCCAGCTGCCCCCCTGCTGAGCTGGGGATCCTGCCCCCCAGCCCTGCAGCTCCCTGCCCCCCAGCTGCCCCCCTGCTGAGCTGGGGGACCCTGCCCCCCAGCCCTGCAGCTCCCTGCCCCCCAGCTGCCCCCCTGCTGAGCTGGGGACCCTGCCCCCCAGCCCTGCAGCTCCCTGCCCCCCAGCTGCCACCCTGCTGTGCTGGGGACCCTGCCCCCCAGCCCTGCAGCTCCCTGCCCCCCAGCTGCCCCCCTGCTGAGCTGGGGACCCTGCCCCCCAGCCCTGCAGCTCCCTGCCCCCCAGCTGCCACCCTGCTGAGCTGGGGACCCTGTCCCCCAGCCCTGCAGCTCCCTGCCCCCCAGCTGCCCCCCTGCTGAGCTGGGGACCCAGACCCTGCCCCCCAGCCCTGCAGCTCCCTGCCCCCCAGCTGCCCCCCTGCTGAGCTGGGGACCCTGCCCCCCAGCCCTGCAGCTCCCTGCCCCCCAGCTGCCACCCTGCTGAGTTGGGGACCCTGCACCCCAGCCCTGCAGCTCCCTGCCCCCCAGCCCTGCAGCTCCCTGCCCCCCAGCCCTGCAGCTCCCTGCCCCCCAGCTGCCCCCCTGCTGAGCTGGGGACCCTCCACCCCTGCCCTGCTGTGTGCTCAGAGCTCCTGCCCTCCCTTGCCCAGCCCTGAGCAAGCCTGGGGAGCTCATGGCAGAGCCTCAGCCGCAGGGGCAGGAGCTGCAGCACCTCCTGGGGTCAGCTTTCACCTCTGGCTTGGGGTGAGAGGAGAGGAGGGGAGGCAGAGGAGTTGGTTCCTCTCCCCCTGGGAGCAGCCTCGGCTCTCCTCCCAGCCTGGCCAGGGGAGGCTCTCAGCTGTCTGTGTGCAAGCCTGGGGCTTGTGGCTGCTCCTGCAGGAGAGCAGAGAGCCCTCAGGAGGTGGCCACGTGTGGGAAGAGCTGCAGGGCAAGGTGTGGGGGGGGGGTGTCCAAGGCTCTTGGAGCTCCTGGAGCTGTTTGCTGAGGTGCCCAGGACCCTGGTGCTGGAGCCTGGGAGCAGCTGTGGCCCAGTGCTGAGAGCTGAGCTGGGTTTGGGAGGCAGGAGCTGCTCTGCCAGAGCAGGACTCCCATCTCCTGGCATGTGGCAACCTCCAAGCCCTGCTGCTGCCACCTCAGCGGTGCTGCCCTCACCACCCTGGCCAGGGAGGAGGAAGGAGCTGCTGGAATCTGCCCTCTCCTGCCAGCAGGTGTGGGGGAGGCAGGAGAGGAGGTGCTGGCAATTAGAGCAGGGACAGGTTGTGCCCTGGGCTTCGTCTCAGCTTCCCACCCCATGGCTCTGGGAGGAAGGTCTCCTCCACAGGGCACTTCCCAGCCCCAGGAGGCTCATCCCAAGGCTTTGCTGCCCCTGCCAGGGGGCTCCCTCCTGCTGCTGCTGGCTGGGGGGGGTGGTGGTGGTGGTGGTCACCCTTGGAACCAGGGAATGTTTGGCACTGGCAAAGACCTTTGAGGCTGTGGAGTCCAAGCCTTGCCCCAGCACTGCCAGGGCACCACCAAGCCCTGGCCCTCAGCACCACAGCTGCAGGGCTTAGGAAGCCCCTCCAGGGGTGAGGACTCCACCTCTGCCCCCCTGGGCAACCTGGGCCAGGCCTGGGCAAGCCTCAAGGGGCAGAAATTGTTCCTCAGGGCCAAGCTGAACCTGCCCTGGGGCAGCCTGAGGCCATCTCCTCTTGTGCCATCACTTAGGACAGGAGATCTCAGCCCCCAGCTGGCCCCAGGCTCCTCTCAGGCACTTGCAGGGAGCCAGGAGGTCTCCCCTCAGCCTCCTCTCCTCCAGCCTCAACCCCTCCAGAGCCCCCTCAGCTGCTCCTCCCTCCCCAGCCCTCTCCCCCAGCCCCTTCCCCAGCTCCCTTTGCCCTTCCCTGGCCCTGCTGCAGCCCTCAAAGTCCTCCTGGCCCTGAGGCTCCCAGCCCTGCCCCCAGGCTGCCAGCTGTGCCCCCCCCACCCAGTGCCCAGCCCAGGGGGCACCATCCCTGCCCTGCTGCTGCTGCCCACACATTGGTCCCCAGGAAGCATCTCTGCCAGCAGCCCTTTGCTCCTGGTTCACTGCCCAGCCTGGGAAGCTCTGGAGCCTTTGGGAGGCTCTGGAGCCTTGGGGAGGCTCAGCCCAGGGCTGCAGGAAGGAGCTGGGAGGAAGCTCCAAGCGTCCCAGGGAGGTTTTCCCAGCGCGCCGCGGTGGGGCAGGGCTGGCTGGGTGTAGCAGGGCACATCTCTGGCCCAACAGCTGCCTTCTTGGGCAAGCACCTCGGGTGGCAGGGTGCCAGGAGCCGTGCCAGGAGCCACCCTGGGAACTCCCAGCAGCTCCTCTCTCCAGCTGGGCTGCAGCTGGGCTCCAACTGGTTCAATTGGTTTCATGGCAGAGCCGCTGGTTGCGTAAGCTCAGGGCGGTGCAGCCTGCACCTCCTTCCCCCCAGCCACAGCTGGGTGCAGGCTGCTTCCCTCCCCTCCTCACCCTGACCAAGTGTCCCCCCCCCCCCGCCCCCAGGAGCTGGCAAATCCAGGATCCCACAGCCCTGGGGTGGGAGAAGGCTTCCAGGTGGGGCTGGGAGGTGCAGGAGGGTGGCTGCAGCAGGGGGAGTTGGAGTTTCCCTGCTCCCTGCCACACAACTCCCCCCCCCCCCCCAACCCCGGGGCTGAGGATCCTGCAGCTCCATGAATCATCACAGAACCATCTGGATGGAGAAGACCTTCAGGTCACCAAGTCCAAGGTGTCCCTGGCCACGGCAGGGGGGTTGGGACTGGGTGAGCTTCAAGGTCCCTTCCCACCCAACCCATTCTGGGGCTCTGTGCCCTCCCTGCACACAGCTCTCAGCCCCTCAGCTCCACACCCATCAGCTCCAAGCAGCAGCCCGACCCCACCACGGCCACCAAACCATGGCCCCAGGCGCCATGGCCACACCTGGGGCTCCACCCCCCCCCCCCCTTGGGCAGCCTGGGCCGGTGCCTGATGACCTTCCTGGGGAAGAAAGGTTTCCTGCCACCTAACCTGGGTGCAGCTTAAGGCCTTCATGGAATGGTTTGAGGTGGGAGGGGACCTTGCAGCCCCTCCAGTTCCAAGCCCCCTGCCATGGGACAGCTTGGACTGGATGGTCTGGGAGTCTCCTCCAAGCAGATGAGCTGCAGGATCCTCAGCCCAGGGAGGGGTTGGAAGGCAGGGAACAGCGAAACTCAAGCTCCCCTTGGGCAGCCACCCTCCTCCTGCACGCCCCCAGGGCACTGCCACCAGCCCAGCTTGCTCCAGGCCTCATCCAGCCTGGCCTTAAACACCTCCAGGGAGGGCTCCTCCGTGACCCTCAGGAGGAGAAGTCCTCCTTCAGCTGTAGGGGAGCCCAAATGTGCTGCTCCTTGGCAGGCAAGGGAGAAACCCACCCCGAAAAAGCTGGGGGGGGGGGGGGGGAGGGGGGGAATGAAGAGGTTCAGAGCTGAAACTCCTTTCCCCCCACCCCCTCCCAGGAGCTCCTCCAATTAAAGGGCTAATTATGGAGCTGCCTTTAATTGTCACCTCCTCAGCTGCAGGTTGTGGTTTGGGGTGGTGAGGTGAGGAGGGGGGAGGAGAGTTTTATGGCTTTGGATTTGTGTTTTCACCAGGGAGATAAATGAGCTCCTGGGCTGGAGGCATCTCCAGCCACCCTCTGCTCCTCATTACACTGGAAATTAAAAGGGGTGAAGTCATGGAAGCTGTTTGTGCTCCAGGCAGCCTCAGCTGGCTGCTGCCTTGCTGCTGGGGGTGGCTCCAGCCAGTGCCACCAGCTGTGGAAGGCTTCCCCAGCCAGGAGGCCTCTCTGCCCTCCCCCCGCTGAGGATGCTCGAGAGATGGCCAAACAATGCCTGGCGAGCTTCCAGCCCAGGAGGGGCTGGGACCTGCCTTGACAGCACTGCAGGAGGCTGCCCAGAGAGGTTGTGGAGTTTCCTTCTCCGCAGGCTCTCAGGACCTGCCTGGACGTGTCCCTGTGTGACCTGATCCTGAGCGGGGAGGGGGTTGGACCTGATCTGCAGAGGTCCCTTCCGAGGAGGCTGGAGCCAGGTGGGGGTTGGGCAAGGGCCAGGACAAGAGGAGATGGCCTCAGGTTGCCCCAGGACAGGTCCAGCTTGGCCATCAGGAGCAATTTCTGCCCTGCAAGGGTGGTCAGGGCCTGGCCCAGGCTGCCCAGGGGGGTGGTGGTGGAGTCCCCATGGCTGGAGGGGTTCAAGTGTGGCCATGGCACTTGTGGCCCAGGCTGCCCAGGGAGGTGGTGGTGGAGTCCCCATGCCTGGAGGGGTTCAAGGGTGGCCATGGCACTTGTGGCCCAGGCTCAAGCTGCCCAAGGAGGTGGTGGTGGAGTCCCCATGCCTGGAGGGGTTCAAGTGTGGCCATGGCACTTGTGGCCCAAGCTGCCCAAGGAGGTGGTGGTGGAGTCCCCATGGCTGGAGGGGTTCAATGGTGGCCATGGCACTTGTGGCCCAGGCTGCCCAGGGAGGTGGTGGTGGAGTCCCCATGCCTGGAGGGGTTCAAGGGTGGCCATGGCACTTGTGGCCCAGGCTCAAGCTGCCCAAGGAGGTGGTGGTGGAGTCCCCATGCCTGGAGGGGTTCAAGTGTGGCCATGGCCCTTGTGGCCCAGGCTGCCCAGGGAGGTGGTGGTGGAGTCCCCATGCCTGGAGGGGTTCAAGTGTGGCCATGGCACTTGTGGCCCAGGCTGCCCAGGGAGGGTGGTGGTGGAGTCCCCATGCCTGGAGGGGTTCAAGTGTGGCCATGGAACTTGTGGCCCAGGCTCAAGCTGCCCAGGGAGGTGGTGGTGGAGTCCCCAAGGCTGGAGGGGTTCAAGGGTGGCCATGGCACTTGTGGCCCAGGCTCAAGCTGCCCAAGGAGGTGGTGGTGGAGTCCCCAAGGCTGGAGGGGTTCAAGGGTGGCCATGGCACTTGTGGCCCAGGCTGCCCAGGGAGGTGGTGGTGGAGTCCTCATGCCTGGAGGGGTTCAAGTGTGGCCATGGAACTTGTGGCCCAGGCTGCCCAAGGGGGTGGTGGTGGAGTCCCCATGCCTGGAGGGGTTCAAGGGTGGCCATGGCACTTGTGGCCCAGGCTCAAGCTGCCCAAGGAGGTGGTGGTGGAGTCCCCATGCCTGGAGGGGTTCAAGGGTGGCCATGGCACTTGTGGCCCAGGCTCAAGCTGCCCAAGGAGGTGCTGGTGGAGTCCCCATGGCTGGAGGGGTTCAAGGGTGGCCATGGCACTTGTGGCCCAGGCTGCCCAGGGGGGTGGTGGTGGAGTCCCCATGCCTGGAGGGGCTCAAGGGTGGCCATGGCACTTGTGGCCCAGGCTCAAGCTGCCCAAGGAGGTGCTGGTGGAGTCTCCATGCCTGGAGGGGTTAAGTGTGGCCATGGCACTTGTGGCCCAGGCTGCCCAGGGAGGTGGTGGTGGAGTCCTCATGCCTGGAGGGGTTCAAGGGTGGCCATGGAACTTGTGGCCCAGGCTGCCCAAGGGGGTTGTGGTGGAGTCCCCATGGCTGGAGGGGTTCAAGTGTGGCCATGGCACTTGTGGCCCAGGTTGCCCAAGGGGGTGGTGGTGGAGTCCCCATGCCTGGAGGGGTTCAAGTGTGGCCATGGCACTTGTGGCCCAGGTTGCCCAAGGGGGTGGTGGTGGAGTCCCCATGGCTGGAGGGGTTCAAGTGTGGCCATGGCACTTGTGGCCCAGGTTGCCCAAGGGGGTGGTGGTGGAGTCCCCATGGCTGGAGGGGTTCAAGTGTGGCCATGGCACTTGTGGCCCAGGCTCAAGCTGCCCAAGGAGGTGGTGGTGGAGTCCCCATGCCTGGAAGGGTTCAAATGTGGCCATGGCACTTGTGGCCCAGGTTGCCCAGGGGGGTGGTGGTGGAGTCCCCATGGCTGGAGGGGTTCAAGGGTGGCCATGGCACTTGTGGCCCAGGCTCAAGCTGCCCAAGGAGGTGGTGGTGGAGTCCCCATGCCTGGAGGGGCTCAAGTGTGGCCATGGCACTTGTGGCCCAGGCTGCCCAGGGAGGTGGTGGTGGAGTCCCCATGCCTGGAGGGGTTCAAGGGTGGCCATGGCACTTGTGGCCCAGGCTCAAGCTGCCCAAGGAGGTGGTGGTGGAGTCCCCATGCCTGGAGGGGTTCAAGTGTGGCCATGGCACTTGTGGCCCAGGTTGCCCAGGGGGGTGCTGGTGGAGTCCCCATGGCTGGAGGGGTTCAAGGGTGGCCATGGCACTTGTGGCCCAGGCTGCCCAAGGAGGTGGTGGTGGAGTCCCCATGCCTGGAGGGGTTCAAGGGTGGCCATGGCACTTGTGGCCCAGGCTCAAGCTGCCCAAGGAGGTGGTGGTGGAGTCCCCATGCCTGGAGGGGTTCAAGGGTGGCCATGGCACTTGTGGCCCAGGCTCAAGCTGCCCAAGGAGGTGGTGGTGGAGTCCCCATGGCTGGAGGGGTTCAAGGCTGGCCATGGCACTTGTGGCCCAGGCTGCCCAGGGAGGGTGGTGGTGGAGTCCTCATGCCTGGAGGGGTTCAAGTGTGGCCATGGAACTTGTGGCCCAGGCTGCCCAGGGGGCTGGTGGTGGAGTCCCCATGCCTGGAGGGGTTCAAGTGTGGCCATGGCACTTGTGGCCCAGGCTGCCCAAGGAGGTGGTGGTGGAGTCCCCATGCCTGGAGGGGTTCAAGGGTGGCCATGGCACTTGTGGCCCAGGCTCAAGCTGCCCAAGGAGGTGGTGGTGGAGTCCCCATGCCTGGAAGGGTTCAAATGTGGCCATGGCACTTGTGGCCCAGGCTGCCCAGGGGGGTGGTGGTGGAGTCCCCATGCCTGGAGGGGTTCAAGTGTGGCCATGGCACTTGTGGCCCAGGCTGCCCAAGGAGGTGGTGGTGGAGTCCCCATGCCTGGAGGGGTTCAAGGGTGGCCATGGCACTTGTGGCCCAGGCTGCCCAAGGGGGTGGTGGTGGAGTCCCCATGCCTGGAGGGGTTCAAGGGTGGCCATGACACTTGTGGCCCAGGCTCAAGCTGCCCAAGGAGGTGGTGGTGGAGTCCCCATGCCTGGAGGGGTTCAAGTGTGGCCATGGCACTTGTGGCCCAGGCTGCCCAGGGAGGTGGTGGTGGAGTCCCCATGCCTGGAGGGGTTCAAGTGTGGCCATGGCACTTGTGGCCCAGGCTGCCCAAGGGGGTGGTGGTGGAGTCCTCATGCCTGGAGGGGTTCAAGGGTGGCCATGGCACTTGTGGCCCAGGCTGCCCAAGGAGGTGGTGGTGGAGTCCCCATGGCTGGAGGGGTTCAAGGCTGGCCATGGCACTTGTGGCCACGGTGGGATTGGGCTGCTGGTTGGCCTGGATGACCTTGGGGGGGGGGGTCTTCTCCAACCCCTTCCATGGTTCCCAGGCAGAGCTCCTCAGGCTGCTGGTGGCACCTTGACCCCCCTGAGGCCCCAGGCAGGGTGTGCCAGCAGGATGGATGAAGGCATTTGGGGCTCTGCACAGCTCTCTGCCTCCCTCCAGGCTCTGAGGGCTTGCCAGAGCCACCTGCAGTGACTCTCAAACCTCCTCCAAAGCATCTCTGAGTCTTCTTTTCTTGCCACAAAGCCTCATTTTTCTTTATCACCCTGCCAAGGCTGAATGCTGCTTGTGAAACACCCTTGGGACGACCCAAGGCAAACCTCCTCTGGAGCAGGAGGTTGAACTGGAGTGCACCTGAGGGTGTGCCTCGGTGTGTGCTGGAATCCAGCGAGCCCAGCAGCTGCCATCAGGCCCCAGAATGAGTGATTGAGCTCCCAGCAAGGGTCTCCCTCGAGGGTGTGGGCAGGCAGGGGCTTTGCAGCTGCTTTGTCACCGCTGCTGGGAGGCTCAGGGAGCTTTGGTGACGAATTGACAGCTGGGGCTGAAGGGAGTTTGGCTTGGAGCGGTGATCCCCGAGCCCAACAATAGCTTTGTTTTGATTAGCTCTGGCAGGGAGGGTTTGGTGGCAGGTCATGGTGGTGGCAAGGAGGAGAAGGGCAGCCTTCCAAGCCCAAAACAATGAAGAGAATTAAAAACCAGAGAGAGAGAGAGAGAGAGGAAAAAAAAGTCGCTATCTCCACTCCCCTGCCCTCGGCCAACTCCCTGCCGGCATAAAAGGGGACCCAGAGCCACGGCACCCACAGGGCTCATCTCCTCCTGCCTGCTCCTGCTGCCTCCAAGCCTCCCTGAGCACCACACACCGCTTGGGCTCTTCTCTCTCCAGCAGCTGCCCCTCGGAACCCCCCTGACCATGTCTCGCCAGTCCTGTGCTCTCGGCAAGGGCTTCAGCTCCAGCTCCGTCTGCTTCGGGGGGAAGAGCAAAGTCAGCTTCGGCGGCGTGCCCCGGCGAGGGGGCAGAGGAGCCGGCGGCCCTGGGGGCTTCGGCAGCAGGAGCCTCTACTCCCTGGGAGGGAGCAAGAGCACCTCCCTGGCAGGATTTGGGGGAGGGGCTGCTGTCTGCAGGGGTTTTGGGGCTGGCGGCCCGGGAGGCTTCGGCTACGGGGCCGGGGCAGGCTTCGGCGCTGGCTATGGTGCTGGGGCTGGCTTCGGGGGTGGCTTCGGGGGAGGCTTCGGAGGTGGCTTCGGGGGAGGCTTCGGGGGAGGCTTCGATGGGCAAGGCTTCCCTGCGTGCCCTCCTGGTGGTATCAAGGAGGTGACCATCAACCAGAGCCTGCTGACCCCACTCAAGCTGGAGATGGACCCCGAGATCCAGCAGGTGAGGACGCAGGAGACCAAGGAGATGAAGCAGCTCAACGACAAATTCGCCTCCTTCATCGACAAGGTGAGAAGTGGCTTCACGCCTGGGGGGGCTGGGAGGGGGAGTCTGAGCTCAACCAGCTCTGGCCTGGCCCAGAGCACCCCCAGGAACCCCTGGAGACAGAGAGGTGGTGGTTGGAGAAGTGATTGTCCCCAAGGGAAGGCAGGAGTAGGATCCTTGGTTCTTACAACCACGGTGCTGAGCTGTGGGAGCATGGAGCAAGCAGAGCAACCTCAGAAGGGTTTTCCCTGCTGGCCTCTGTCCTCATGGCCTGAAGGATTGGTTTGGGGCCAGCTTTGAGGAGAGGATGCCAGGGCTGTGAGGTTCATGGTGCTTCTCCTGCTTAGACACTGGGGAACCTTATGGGAGCATGGAGCAAGCAGAGCAACCTCAGAAGGGTTTCCCCTGCTGGCCTCTGTCCTCATGGCCTGAAGGATTGGTTTGGGGCCAGCTTTGAGGAGAGGATGCCAGGGCTGTGAGGTTCATGGAGAAGGGAGGCCACCCAACCTTTGCCTCCTCATCCTGGAGCTGTGGTCCCATAGGATCCTTGGTTCTTAAGACCACGATGCTGGTGCTGAGCTGTGGGACCTTAGGGGACCATGGACCTTGCAGAGCAGCCTCAGAGGGGTTTCTCCTGCTGGCCTCTGCCCATCCATGGCCTGAAGGATTGGTTTGGGGCCAGCTTTGAGGAGAGGATGCCAGGGCTGTGAAGTTCATGGAGAAGGGAGGTCACCCAACCTTTGCCTCCTCATCCTGGAGCTGTGGTCCCATAGGATCCTTGGTTCTTCAGACCATGATGCTGGTGCTGAGCTGTGGGACCTTATGGGACCATGGACCTTGCAGGGCAACCTCAGAAGGGTTTCCCCTGCTGGCCTCTGTCCTCATGGCCTGAAGGATTGGTTTGGGGCCAGCTTTGAGGAGAGGATGCCAGGGCTGTGAGGTTCATGGGGAAGGGAGGCCACCCAACCTTTGCCTCCTCATCCTGGAGCTGTGGTCCCATAGGATCCTTGGTTCTTAAGACCACGATGCTGGTGCTGAGCTGTGGGACCTTAGGGGACCATGGACCTTGCAGAGCAGCCTCAGAAGGGTTTGCCCTGCTGGCCTCTGCCCATCCATGGCCTGAAGGATTGGTTTGGGGCCAGCTTTGAGGAGAGGATGCCAGGGCTGTGAGGTTCATGATGCTTCTGCTTAAGCACTGGGGAACCTTATGGGAGCAAGCAGACCTCAGAAGGGTTTCCCTTGCTGGCCTCTGCCCATCCATGGCCTGAAGGAATTGTCTGACCCTGCTTCTACCACCTCTGGAACCATCTAGGTCAGGTTCCTCGAGCAGCAGAACCAGGTCCTGGAGACCAAGTGGAAGCTCCTTCAGGAGCAAGGTGGCACAGTGCCAGGGAGCAGGAGCCTTGACCCCTTCTTTGAGACCTACATCAGTGGGCTGAGGAAGCAGCTGGATTACCTCTCCAGTGAGAAGATCCAGCTGGAGTCAGAGCTGAAGAGCTTCCAAGACATGGTGGAAGACTTCAAGACCAAGTATGTTGGGGTGGGGGGTGGGGTTGGTGGTGGGGAAGAAAGGAGAGCTCCAAACTGCCTTTGAGCAGGCAGGAGATGGGAGGAATCCCACCAAAAAAGAGAGAGAGGAGGCAAATTTCCTCTTGGCTCAGAGAGGAGAACATGTGCAAGGGGTTGGAGAAGGCTCCAGGGGTGGAGATGCCCCAAGGTGGTTCTCAACAGGGCATTGAGTTGTGCTCCTCAGGATCCTCTTCTCTTTGCCTCCCTGGCTTGAAGGAGCCATCACCACCTTCTGCTCCCCACCTCCTCCTCCCTCATTTCCTCATGGATTTCCTCATGGATCCCTCCCCAGGATTGTCCCTTCCTGATGTGAAGCTCTGGGAGGCTGAGGGAGGGAAACAAAGTGAATTCCAGAGCAGCCTTCTGCTGCCTGCCTCTGGGAAATGCCTTTGGCCACCCAGGGAAGGGCCAAGCCTGGAGCAGAGCTTCCACCTGAGGCAGGCACCAAAAGTGGGGGGGAAGCAAACCTGGGACTGCTCAGGACCCAACCTTGCTGCAGGCTGCCAACTGCCTTGGGTTTGGAGGTCATCTCCACCACCCTGCAGCTCTGCTGCCTTCAGCAGCAGCTGGACGTGGCCCAAGTCGAGGACCTGAAGGTCTTTGGGGTCTTGTGGAAGGAACTGGAGTGGTCCAAGCCACCAGGGCTTGGTTTAGGTCAGGATGGGATCCTTCTTTGTGGGTTTTGGAGGTCATCTCCACCACTCTGCAGCTCTGCAGCCATTTGCTGCCTTCATCAGCAGCTGGACTTGGTCTGTGTTGAGGACTTGGACTTGAAGGTCTTTGGGGTCTTGTGGAAGGAACTGGAGTGGTCCAAGCCACCAGGGCTTGGTTTAGGTCAGGATGGGATCCTTCTCTGTGGGTTTTGGAGGTCATCTCCACCACCCTGCAGCTCTGCTGCCTTCAGCAGCAGCTGGACTTGGTCTGTGTTGAGGACTTGGAGGTCTTTGGGGTCTTGTGGAAGGAACTGGAGTGGCCCAAGCCACCAGGGCTTGGTTTAGGTCGGGATGGGATCCTTCTCTGTGGGCTCTCTTCAGTGAGGTGTTGGAGCTGGCAGGAGCCAGAGGCTGCCTGGGAAGGCCAAGTGCTGTTGCTTGGCCATGAATCTGCTCCTGGCAGCTCTCTCTTTGCTGCCTTCATCAGTCTGAGGCCAAGGAGCTCTGGGTGCCAGCAGGAGCTGGAGCCAGGCCAAGCAGACTCCATCTCCCTGCTTTTCCTCACCAGGTATGAGGAGGAAATCAACAAGAGGACAGCAGCAGAGAACGACTTTGTGCTCCTCAAGAAGGTAAAGTCCTCTCCTCCTCCCACCCCAGGAGGTGTCCTGCTTCCAGCAGCACCACCACAGCCCAGGAGCTGCAGGGGCAAGGGGACCCAGGGGGCTCCCAGCACGGAGGTTGGCTGCAGTGGGGAGGGGGCTGGCAGAGGAGTTTCACTTCCCACCTCTGCTGCAGGATGTGGATGGAGTCTACATGAGCAAGGTGGAGCTGCAGGCCAAGCTGGACTCCCTGGCAGATGAGATCAACTTCCTGAGGTGCCTCTACGAAGCAGTAAGTGGCCCCCAGCTGCCCTCAGGAGGGGGTGGGGGAAGGGTTGGGGTGCTGCTGGCAGAGCTAAAGGCCCAGCTGGTGTGACCTGCAGGAGCTGGAGCAGATGCAGAAGACAGTTGCTGACACCTCTGTGGTCCTCTCCATGGACAACAACCGAAGCCTGGACCTGGACAGCATCATTGCAGAGGTCAAAGCCCAGTACGAGGAGATTGCCACCAGGAGCAGGCTGGAGGCTGAGTCTTGGTACAAATCCAAGGTGAGAGCAGCTCCTGGGCCCTGGCCTTGCTGAGGGAGGTGGAAGAGTCACTGGTGGCAGCTCAGGACCAGGCTGGAGCCTGGGGTGTTGCTAATGCTCACCCAGCAAGACTGGGGCTGCCCTGGATCCAGCCCTGGAGCTGCCCTGGGCCCAGCCCTGGAGCTGCCCTGGGCCCAGCCCTGGAGCTGCCCTGGGCCCAGCCCTGGAGCTCCCCTGGGTCCAGCCCTGGAGCTGCCCTGGGCCCAGCCCTGGAGCTCCCCTGGCCCAGCCCTGGAGCTGCCCTGGGCCCAGCCCTGGAGCTGCCCTGGTTCCAGCCCTGGAGCTCCCCTGGTCCAGCCCTGGAGCTCCCCTGGTCCAGCCCTGGAGCTGCCCTGGGTTCAGCCCTGGAGCTGCCCTGAGTCCAGCCCTGGAGCTGCCTTAGGTCCAGCCCTGGAGCTGCCCTGGGTCCAGCCCTGGAGCTGCCCTGGGTCCAGCCCTGGAGCTGCCCTAGGTCCAGCCCTGGAGCTGCCTTAGGTCCAGCCCTGGAGCTGCCCTAGGTCCAGCCCTGGAGCTGCCCTAGGTCCAGCCCTGGAGCTGCCTTAGGTCCAGCCCTGGAGCTGCCCTGGGTCCAGCCCTGGAGCTGCCCTGGGTCCAGCCCTGGAGCTGCCCTGGGTCCAGCCCTGGAGCTCTCCTTGCCCTGCATGAGCTGGGTATGGAGAGCTGTCGTGAGAAGCCCGCTCAGGGTGGACCTCTTGAGCTCCTCCTCTCCCTTCTGCCTCCCAGTATGAAGAGCTGCAGGCCACAGCTGGCAAACATGGAGACAGCCTCAGGGACACCAAGGCTGAGATCTCAGAGCTCAACCGCGTGATCCAGAGGATCCGAGCCGAGATCGAGAGCGTGAAGAAGCAGGTGGGGGAGGGGGGGGAGGGGGAAGGACCAGGTGGGGTTGGGGGGAAGGAGCAGGTAGGGGCTTGGGGGGAAGAGCAGATAGGGGTTGGGGGGAAGAGCAGATAGGGGTTGGGGGGAAGAGCAGATAGGGGTTGGGGGGAAGGAGCAGGTAGGGGTTGGGGGGAAGGAGCAGGTAGGGGTTAGGGGGAAGGAGCAGGTAGGGGTTGGGGGGGAAAGGGCAGGTAGAGGTTGGGGGGAAGGAGCAGGTAAGGGTTGGGGGGAAGAGCAGATAGGGGTTGGGGGGAAGGAGCAGGTAGGGGTTAGGGGGAAGGAGCAGGTAGGGGTTGGGGGGAAGGAGCAGGTAGGGGCTTGGGGGGAAGAGCAGATAGGGGTTGGGGGAAGGAGCATATAGGGGTTGGGGGGAAGGAGCAGGTAGGGGTGGGGGGGAAAGGGCAGGTAGGGGTTGGGGGGGAAAGGGCAGGTAGGGGTTGGGGGGAAGGGGCAGGTATGGGTTGGGGGGAAGGGGCAGGTAGGGGTTGGGGGGAAGGAGCAGGTAGGGGTGGGGGGGAAAGGGCAGGTAGGGGTTGGGGGGGAAAGGGCAGGTAGGGGTTGGGGGGAAAGGGCAGGTAGGGCTTGGGGGGAAGGAGCAGGTAGGGGCTTGGGGGGAAGAGCAGATAGGGGTTGGGGGGAAGGAGCATATAGGGGTTGGGGGGAAGGAGCATATAGGGGTTGGAGGGAAGGAGCAGGTAGGGGTTAGGGGGAAGGAGCAGGTAGGGGTTAGGGGGAAGGAGCAGGTAGGGGTTGGGGAGAAGGGGCAGGTAGGGGTTGGGGGGAAGGGGCAGGTAGGGGTTGGGGGGAAGGAGCAGGTAGGGGTTGGGGGGAAGGGGCAGGTAGGGGTTGGGGGGAAGGGGCAGGTAGGGGTTGGGGGGAAGGAGCAGGTAGGGGTTGGGGGGAAGGGGCAGGTAGGGGCTTGGGGGGAAGAGCAGGTAGGGGTTGGGGGGGAAAGGGCAGGTAGGGGTTGGGGGGAAGGTGGGGTTGGGGCTTTTTTGTGTCCTGTGGCTGCTCTTCAGAGCTGCCCTGCCAGCAAACTCTCTGGGAAGAGTCACCAGGGGCGGGAGGGAACCTCCTGGCTGGCTGAAGAGCTGAGCCCAGGTGATCCGGGCCCGGCGGCTCCACCCCCAGCCCGCTGGCCCTGCCCCACTCCTCACCATCCTCCTCCTGCCCTGCAGTGTGAGGCTCTGCAGACCTCCATCGCCGACGCCGAGCAGCGCGGGGAGCTGGCCCTGAAGGATGCCCGGGGCAAGCTGACCGAGCTGGAGACAGCCCTGCAGAAGGCCAAGCAGGACATGGCCAAGCAGCTGAGGGATTACCAGGAGCTGATGAACGTCAAGCTGGCCCTGGACGTTGAGATTGCAACCTACAGGACGCTGCTGGAGGGAGAGGAGAGCAGGTGGGCGCCGGGGCTGCAGCGGGAGCTTGGTTGCCCCCTGCCGCATCGGGGGTGGGGGGGTGGGGGGGAGGAGGTTCCACATCCCATGGCCTCTGGCAGAGCTTGCAGGGGGGGTTGGCACCGACCAGGGGTGAGGCTCCCCCCAGCTGCTGCAGCTATGGAGCTGTGCTTCAGTGGCTGTGGTGCTGCTGGCTTGGGCTGCAGCATCCGAGAGGTCTTGGTCCAGCCAGAACAGTTCTGTGAGCTCATGATTCCATGATTCCATGATCCCATGATGCCATGATCCTATGATCCTATGATCCCATGATGCCATGATCCTATGATCCCATGATCCCATTATCCTATGATCCCATGATTCCATGATGCCATAACTCCATGGTCCTATGATTCCATGATCCTATGATTCCATGTTCCCATTATTCCATGATTCCATGTTTCCACTCCATGATGCCATAATTCCATGCTCCTATGATTCCTTGTTGCCATGATTCCATGATCCTACAATTCCTTGTTTCCATGCCATAATTCCATGCTCCTATGATTCCATGATGCGATAACTCCATGCTCCTATGATTCCATGCTCCTATGATTCCCTGTTGCCATGATTCCATGGTTCCATGCTGCCATGATTCCATGCCCCTATGATTCCTTGTTGCCATGATTCCATGGTTCCATGCTGCCATGGTTCCATGCTCCTATGATTCCCTGTTGCCATGATTCCATGGTTCCATGCTGCCATGATTCCATGCCCCTATGATTCCCTGTTGCCATGATTCCATGGTTCCATGCTGCCATAATTCCATGCTGCCATGATTCCATGCCCCTATGATTCCCTGTTGCCATGATTCCATGGTTCCATGATGCCATAATTCCATGCCCCTATGATTCCCTGTTGCCATGATTCCATGGTTCCATGCTGCCATGATTCCATGCCCCTATGATTCCCTGTTGCCATGATTCCATGGTTCCATGCTGCCACGATTCCATGCTCCTATGATTCCTTGTTGCCATGGTTCCATGCTGCCATGATTCCATGCCCCTATGATTCCCTGTTGCCATGGTTCCATGCTGCCATGATTCCATGCCCCTATGATTCCCTGTTGCCATGATTCCATGGTTCCATGCTGCCATGATTCCATGCCCCTATGATTCCTTGTTGCCATGGTTCCATGCTGCCATAATTCCATGCTCCTATCATTCCATGATGCCATGATGTTTCCATGATTCCAAGCTCCCAAGCTTCCATGCCTTATGCCCCGCGGTCTGCTCCAGCCCGGGGCCCCTCTCCGGGGCTGGGGCTCAGTCTCTCTCTTCCCCCCCGCAGGATGTCAGGAGAGTGCCAGAGCACCGTCAACATCTGTAAGTAGCATTCCCACGGGACCGCGGCGGGTGGGCACCGCTGCTCCCAGCCTCCCTGGCTGGCTCCAGAGGTGACTTTGTGCCTCCTCTTCCTCTCCGCAGCCGTGGTGGGCGGCGGCAGCGGCGGCTCCGTGGGAGGAGGCTTCGGCGCTGGACTCTGCCTGCCGGGAGGCTTCGGCACGGGCAGCGGCGGGGCCGGCGGCGCTGGCTTCTGCTACAGCCTAGGAGGAGGGAGTGGGTTTGGGGCAGGGGCAGGCTTCGGCTCCGTGGGAGGGGGAGGCTGCAGCTCGGTGGTCACAGGCTCTGGCAGCATCCTGAAGAAGAGCGGCCGGAGGGTCTAGGGAAGCCTTCTCTGTCCCCCCCCTCAGCCCCAGCCCCTGGAGGAGAAAGGATGCAAAGTTCATGGTGCCCACCCCCACCCCACCTCCCCCTCTTCGGTGCCAAGGTGATGTCCAACTATTTCAGTCCCAGCCACCACTGTCCTCCAGAAGCTGCATGGAGAGGACTCTTGGCTCCCGACCCCAGCTGATGCTCCACAGAGCCTGGGGCCTGCTGGCGTCCCCTGGAGATGCTGCTGCTAGCAGGGTGCTGAGAGACCTCCTTTGGAAGCAGCTTCTTGGAAAGCCCCAAACACAACTGGGATGAGGCTGCAGAGCATGGTCCGAGGCTGCAGAGAATGATCCAAGGCTCCAGAGCATGCTCCAAGGCTACAAAGAATGATCCAAGGCTGCAGAGCATGGTCCAAGGCTCCAGAGAATGATTCAAGGCTGCAAAGCATGGTCCAAGGCTGCAGAGCAGCATGGTCCAAGGCTCCAAAGCATGGTCCAAGGCTGCAGAGCAAGATCCAAGGCTCCAAAGCATGGTCCAAGGCTGCAGAGCAAGATCCAAGGCTCCAAAGCATGGTCCAAGGCTGCAGAGCAAGATCCAAGGCTCCAAAGCATGGTCCAAGGGTCTAGAACATGATCCAAGGCTTCAGAACATGATTCAAGGCTCCAGAGCAGCATGGTCCAAGGCTCCAGAACATGATTCAAGGCTCCAGAGCAGCATGGTCCAGAGCTCCAGAGCATGATCCAAGGCTCCAAAGCAGCATGGCCCAAGTGAGGGACATCCCAGCAGCTCTGGGTGGAAGGGACTGCTCCACATGTGCTGCTCAGAGCTGGGGTCCTGTGCAGCCTGCAGCAGGATTTGACTTCTTCCATCCAGATCCACCTGGTGCTGGATGCAGCTGTGGTGCAGTTTCAGTGGGGGCTGCTCAGCTCCAAACCAACCCTCTTCTCCTGGTGACCTGTCCCAGCTGAGGACATTTCTTACCCCCTCTGGACTCTGGGTTGGGTTTTTTTTGGTGTCTAACTTCTGTCCTTTGGAAGCTGCTGCACAAATGTTTGGTTCTGCTGAGGGTTCAGCTTCTCTTTGTGCCCCTGGGACCCACGGGGTTTGGTTTTGCTTCAAGCTTTCTCCTTTGCCAGGGTGGCATCACCCCCAATAAACCCTTAGAGGCAGTAACCTGCTGTGGTTTGCTCTCTCTGACCAAAGAGTTTCGTGTTGCAACAAGACTCCTGTGGGGATGAGAGCTGGCAGCCTTGCCTGGCCTGCTCCTGCCCTTTGAAGCTGGCCAGCCATGGAGATACCCTGGTCCAGCCCTGGAGCTCCCCTAGGTCCAGCCATGGAGCTCCCCTAGGTCTAGCCATGGAGCTAACATAGCCCTGGAGCCCCCCTAGGTCCAGCCCTGGAGCCCCCCTAGGTTCAGTCCTGGAGCTGCCTTAAGTTCAGTCATGGAGATACCATAGCCATGGAGCTGTCCTAGGTCCAGCCATGGAGCTAACATAGCCCTGGAGCTGCCCTAGGTCCAGCCATGGAGCTACCATAGCCCTGGAGCCCCCCTAGGTCCAGTCATGGAGCTGCCTTAAGTCCAGCCATGGAGCTACCATAGCCCTGGAGCTGCCCTAGGTCCAGCCATGGAGCTACCATAGCCCTGGAGCTGCCCTAGGTCCAGCCATGGAGCTACCATAGCCCTGGAGCTGCCCTAGGTCCAGCCCTGGAGCTACCATAGCCCTGGAGCTACCATAGCTATGGAGCTGCCGTAGGTCCAGCCCTGGAGCTACCATAGCTATGGAGCTGCCCTAGGTCCAGCCCTGGAGCTACCATAGCTATGGAGCTGCCCTAGGTCCAGCCCTGGAGCTACCATAGCTATGGAGCTGCCCTAGGTCCAGCCATGGAGCTACCATAGCCCTGGAGCTGCCCTAGGTCCAGCCATGGAGCTACCATAGCCCTGGAGCTGCCCTAGGTCCAGCCCTGGAGCTACCATAGCCCTGGAGCTACCATAGCTATGGAGCTGCCCTAGGTCCAGCCCTGGAGCTACCATAGCTATGGAGCTGCCCTAGGTCCAGCCCTGGAGCTACCATAGCTATGGAGCTGCCCTAGGTCCAGCCCTGGAGCTACCATAGCTATGGAGCTGCCCTAGGTCCAGCCCTGGAGCTACCATAGCTATGGAGCTGCCCTAGGTCCAGCCCTGGAGCTACCATAGCTATGGAGCTGCCCTAGGTCCAGCCATGGAGCTACCATAGCCATGGAGCTGCCCTAGGTCCAGCCCTGGAGCTACCATAGCCCTGGAGCTACCATAGCTATGGAGCTGCCCTAGGTCCAGCCCTGGAGCTACCATAGCTATGGAGCTGCCCTAGGTCCAGCCATGGAGCTACCATAGCCCTGGAGCTGCCCTAGGTCCAGCCCTGGAGCTACCATAGCTATGGAGCTGCCCTAGGTCCAGCCCTGGAGCTACCATAGCTATGGAGCTGCCCTAGGTCCAGCCCTGGAGCTACCATAGCTATGGAGCTGCCCTAGGTCCAGCCATGGAGCTACCATAGCCCTGGAGCTGCCCTAGGTCCAGCCCTGGAGCTACCATAGCCCTGGAGCTGCCCTAGGTCCAGCCCTGGAGCTACCATAGCCCTGGAGCTGCCCTAGGTCCAGCCCTGGAGCTACCATAGCCCTGGAGCTCCCCTAGGTCCAGCCCTGGAGCTCCCTTAGGTCCAGCCCTGGAGCTACCATAGCCATGGAGCTGCCCTAGGTCCAGCCCTGGAGCTACCACAGCTATGGAGCTGCCCTAGGTCCCTGGAGTTGCCCTACTCCAACAAGCCTCCTGCTGGGGCTGGGAGCTGGCAGCCTTGCCTGGCTTGCTGCTGCCCTTTGGAGGAGGCCAAGTGGTGGTGCAAGCCCTTTCCCTGTCCTTCTCCCCACCTTCTCCTTCCACATCTGGGTGGGTGGGGGGGTTGGAAGCATGGCAGGAAGGTGAAGGAGGCCTTGCAGGGGTGGGAGGTGGTGGGAGGAGGAAACATTCATAGAATGCCTTGGGTTGAAGGGAGCCTCAGAGGTCCCCTTGCCCAAGCCCCCTGTGGTCAGCAGGGACATCCCCAACCTGAGCAGGTTGCTCAGAGCAGCATGAAGTTTGACCTTGAAGGGATGGGGTCTCCACCACCACCCTGGGCAGCCTGGTCCAGGGTTCCACCACCCTCCTGGTGCAGAACTTCCTCCTGGTGCCTCCAGCAGCCTCACCCCAAACTACTTTCTCCTGATGGAACCTCCTGGGATCCAGGTTGTGCCTGGTGGCCTTTGTCCTGTCCCTGACTCAGCTCAGTCTGTGGATCACTCAGGAGGTTCTTCTGCTGGGTCCCCTGGGGTGCCAGGGGCGGTTGGGTTGAGCCTGGATGCTCTTCTTTGTCCTCCTGCTGGGTCCCCTGGGGTGCCAGGGGCGGTTGGGTTGAGCCTGGATGCTCTTCTTTGTCCTCCTGCTGGGTCTCCTGGGGTGCCAGGGGCAGCTGGGCTGAGCCTGGATGCTCTTCTTTGTCCTCCTGCTGGGTCCCCTGGGGTGCCAGGGGCAGCTGGGCTGAGCCTGGATGCTCTTCTTTGTCCTCCTGCTGGGTCCCCTGGGGTGCCAGGGGCAGCTGGGCTGAGCCTGGATGCTCTTCTTTGTCCTGCTGCTGGGTCCCCTGGGGTGCCAGGGGCAGCTGGGCTGAGCCTGGATGCTCTTCTTTGTCCTGCTGCTGGGTCCCCTGGGGTGCCAGGGGCAGCTGGGCTGAGCCTGGATGCTCTTCTTTGTCCTCCTGCTGGGTCCCCTGGGGTGCCAGGGGCAGTTGGGCTGAGCCTGGATGCTCTTCTTTGTCCTCCTGCTGGGTCTCCTGGGGTGCCAGGGGCAGCTGGGCTGAGCCTGGATGCTCTTCTTTGTCCTCCTGCTGGGTCCCATGGGGTGCCAGGGGCAGTTGGCTCCACCAGAGCAGACTTGAGGACTCAGTTGATGTTAGGAGACCATTCCCTTCTCCTTCCCCTTCCCAAGCCCTTTTCCTTGCTTGTGTTGGCCAGCCTGGGACATTCCCCACCTGGTCCACCTCTGGCTGACCACTGGCTCCAGGCCTCCCACTTCTTCCCTGTCCTCCAAGGTGGTCCCACAGCTGTGGTGCCCACACAGCAGAGACACTGCAGAGCCCTGAGGGCTTTGGGAGCATCCCAGGAAGAAGGAGTTGGTGATCTTTGAGGTCTTGTCCAACCTTGATGGTTCTCTGCTTCTAAGGGGAGGTGACCACCCCCACCCCCTGCCTCCTCCAGCTCACTCAGAGCTCATTCCTCAGCCTCCAGGCTGCTGGAGCCAGCTCTGCAGCTTTCAGCCTGGTCTGGACTGGCCAAGGCTTCCTGGGTTGCCTTTGAGGCACCTCCAGAAGGCACCAGCAGGACCTCAGCTCCCTCTCCAGCTCTGCCAACCCAGAGGAGCAGAACCTTTTTTTGATGACCTGGGAAATTCAGAGCCAGGGAGAAGAAAGGAAGCCCCAAACCCCAGCCCCAAACCCTCCTGCTGCTGTGGTTTGACCTCTGGCTCAGGAGACCTTGAGTCAGCTCCCTGCTGGACCGCAGCCTCGGCTCGGGGTGACTCATCCCATTCATCCCAAGCTCCCTTCCCAGCTCCCAGCCAGGGCCTCCGGAATGCCACCAGCCTGCCAGGGAAGGTGTGGAGCTGCTCCTGGGGGAGGAGAAGGTTTGGCCTGCAGTGAGTTGTAAAAGGGACCTGGGCAGGTGGCGAAGGGAAAGTCCTCAGCTTGCCTCAGAGTCACCTCAGCCCAGCTGCCTCTCGGGAAACTTCTCAACAGCAAAGGCCTCCTGAGAGCTGAACTGAGCTGGGCTGAGCTGAGCTGGGCTGAGCTGAGCTGGGCTGAGCAGAGCTGAGCTGAGCAGAGCTGAGCAGAGCAGAGCTGAGCTGAGCTGAGCTGAGCTGGGCTGAGCAGAGCTGAGCTGAGCTGAGCTGAGCAGAGCTGAGCAGAGCAGAGCAGAGCTGAGCTGAGCAGAGCTGAGCTGAGCAGAGCTGAGCAGAGCAGAGCAGAGCAGAGCAGAGCAGAGCTGAGCTGAGCTGAGCAGAGTGGAGCTGAGCTGAGCAGAGCTGAGCTGAGCAGAACAGAGCAGAGCAGAGCTGACCAGAGCAGAGCAGAGCTGAGCAGAGCAGAGCTGAGCTGAGCAGAACAGAGCAGAGCTGGGCAGAGCTGAGCAGAGCTGAGCTGAGCTGAGCAGAGCTGAGCAGAGCAGAGCTGAGCTGAGCAGAACAGAGCAGAGCTGGGCAGAGCTGAGCAGAGCAGAGCTGAGCTGAGCAGAACAGAGCAGAGCTGGGCAGAGCTGAGCAGAGCTGAGCTGAGCTGAGCAGAACAGAGCAGAGCTGGGCAGAGCTGAGCAGAGCTGAGCTGAGCAGAGCAGAGCTGAGCTGAGCAGATCTGAGCTGAGCTGAGCAGAACAGAGCAGAGCTGGGCAGAGCTGAGCAGAGCTGAGCTGAGCAGAGCAGAGCAGAGCTGAGCTGAGCAGAGCTGAGCTGAGCAGAGCTGAGCTGAGCAGAGCAGAGCAGAGCTGAGCAGAGCTGAGCAGAGTGGAGCTGAGCAGAGCAGAGCAGAGCTGAGCAGAGCTGAGCAGAGTGGAGCTGAGCTGAGCTGAGCAGAGCTGAGCTGAGCTGAGCTGAGCAGAGTTGAGCTGAGCAGAGCTGAGCAGCCTGGGGAGGAGTCTTCCAGAGAGAGTTGGGGTTGTGCAGGCTGGAGAGGAGAAGGCTCCCAGGAGACCTTCTGGGGGCCTCCCAGATCTGCAGGGGGCTGCAGGAAAGCTGGGGAGGGACTTTGGAGGCTGTGAGGGAGGGATAGGACTGGGGGGGATGGAGCAGAACTGGAAGTGGGGAGACTCAGCTTGGCTGTGAGGAAGAAGTTGTTGCCCAGGAGGGTGCTGAGAGCCTGTCCCAGGCTGCCCAGGGAGGTGGTGGAAGCCTCCTCCTCGTCCCTGGAGGTGCTGAAGGCCAGGCTGGAGGTGGCTGTGAGCAACCTGCTGTGGTGTGAGGGCTCCCTGCCCATGGCAGGGGGGTTGGACCTGGCTGAGCCTTGAGCTCCCTTCCAGCCCTGACAACTGATTCCCTGGTTCTGTGCCTCCCCAGGGCTGGAGCTACACCAAAGAGTCACCAAGAAGCCCTCCCTGGCTGCTCCTGACACTGCATCACAGCTCAGGAGAAAACTCTGCTGGGCTGGAGCAAGTTGTGACCCAATCCACGGGCTCAGAGAACTGCTGAGGGTGGAAGAGACCTCTGAGGTCATCAAGTCCAACCACTCAGGACCTGCTGAGGGTGGAAGAGACCTCTGAGGTCATCAAGTCCAACCACTCAGGACCTGCTGAGGGTGGAAGAGACCTCTGAGGTCATCAGGTCCAACCACTCAGGACCTGCTGAGGGTGGAAGAGACCTCTGAGGTCATCAAGTCCAACCACTCAGGACCTGCTGAGGGTGGAAGAGACCTCTGAGGTCATCAGGTCCAACCACTCAGGACCTGCTGAGGGTGGAAGAGACCTCTGAGGTCATCAGGTCCAACCACTAAGGACCTGCTGAGGGTGAAAGAGACCTTGGAAGACATCCAGGAACTGCAGAGGATGGAAGACACCTCTGAGGTCATCCAGGAGCTGATCAGGAGGGAAGAGATCTCTGAGGTCATCCAGGAGCTGATCAGGAGGGAAGAGATCTCTGAGGTCATCCAGGAGCTGATCAGGAGGGAGGAGACCTCTGAGGTCATCCAGGAGCTGATCAGGAGGGAAGAGACCTCTGAGGTCATCCAGGAGCTGATCAGGAGGGAAGAGACCTCTGAGGTCATCCAGGAGCTGATCAGGAGGGAAGAGACCTCTGAGGTCACCAAGTCCAACCCCAGGATCCTGGAACTGTGGCATCCTGGAATCAGAGAATCACAGCCCCATGGATCTGTGGAATCCTGGGATGCCAGCAGTGGGGGATGGCAGCACTGAGGAATCCCAGCACAGTTTGGGTTGGAAGGGACCTCTTTAGAGGCAGTTTTCTCCCTGAGGGCTTTGGGTGCCAGGCTGTTGGAGCTCCCCCCCCCAGTGCCAGGCTGCCCTGGGGCTGGCTGCTGCTGTTGATCCCCAACTCCCAGGCTGATTTCCCAAGCTTGGCTGGAGCCAGGGCTGTGACTCAGCCCCAGCCTTATCTAACCACGGGCTCTGGGGACCTGAGCCTTGTGCTGACTGAAGGCAGCAACACCCAGCAGGGCTGGGAACCTGCAAACCTCCTGAGCACTTCATCCCACCCACAGAAAAGGAGACAAAACCCCCAAGCAACCCCTCCCAGCACAACCTCCCCAGCTGCCTGGGCAGGGAGGGCACTGCTCCATCCCTGTGGGGCTGCAGGATGCCATCTCCAGCAGCTACAGCCCCTCCTCAGCCTCATGGTGCTGGAATCTGCTTGCTTGGTGGAGCAGGAGTGGAGCATCTTGACAGCCTGGGTCCATGGAGGTGGTGGCTGCCAGGTCTTGCCTGTGGCAGGGCTGCTGAGAGTCAGCTTCTGCCCTCCCCTCCCTTAGGGGCACCAGGGGGCTGTAGGCAGCTCCTGCCCTCCCCCAAGGGGCACCAGAAGTCTGCAGGCAGCTCCTGCCTTCATCCAAGGGGCACCAGAGGTCTGTAGGCAGCTCCTGCCTTCATCCAAGGGGCACCAGGGGTCTGTAGGCAGCTCCTGCCTTCATCCAAGGGGCACCAGGGGTCTGTAGGCAGCTCCTGCCTTCATCCAAGGGGCACCAGGGGTCTGTAGGCAGCTGCTGCCTTCCCCCAAGGGGCACCAGGGGTCTGTAGGCAGCTCCTGCCTTCATCCAAGAGCACAGCAGGGGTCTGTAGGCAGCTTCTGCCCTCCCCCAAGGGGCACCAGGGGGCTGTAGGCAGCACCTGCCCTCCCCCAAGGGGCACCAGGGGGCTGTAGGCAGCTCCTGCCTTCATCCAAGGGGCACCAGGGGTCTGTAGGCAGCTCCTGCCTTCCCCCAAGGGGCACCAGGGGGCTGTAGGCAGCTGCTGCCTTCCCCCAAGGGGCACCAGGGGGCTGTAGGCAGCTCTTGCCTTCATCCAAGGGGCACTAGGGGTCTGTAGGCAGCTCCTGCCTTCATCCAAGGGGCACCAGGGGTCTGTAGACAGCTCCTGCCTTCATCCAAGGGGCACCAGGGGGCTGTAGGCAGCTCCTGCCTTCATCCAAGGGGCACCAGGGGTCTGTAGACAGCTCCTGCCTTCATCCAAGGGGCACCAAGGGTCTGTAGGCAGCTCCTGACTTCATCCAAGGGGCACCAGAGGTCTGTAGGCAGCTCCTGCCTTCATCCAAGGGGCACCAGGGGTAGGTAGACAGCTCCTGCCTTCATCCAAGGGGCACCAAGGGTCTGTAGGCAGCTCCTGCCTTCATCCAAGGGGCACCAGGGGTAGGTAGACAGCTCCTGCCTTCATCCAAGGGGCACCAAGGGTCTGTAGGCAGCTCCTGACTTCATCCAAGGGGCACTAGGGGTCTGTAGGCAGCTCCTGCCTTCATCCAAGGGGCACCAGGGGGCTGTAGGCAGCTCCTGCCTTCATCCAAGGGGCACCAGGGGTCTGTAGGCAGCTCCTGCCTTCATCCAAGGGGCACCAGGGGTCTGTAGGCAGCTCCTGCCCTCCCCCAAGGGGCACCAGAAGTCTGCAGGCAGCTCCTGCCTTCATCCAAGGGGCACCAGGGGGCTGTAGGCAGCTCCTGCCTTCATCCAAGGGGCACCAGGGGTCTGTAGGCAGCTCCTGCCTTCATCCAAGGGGCACCAGGGGTCTGTAGGCAGCTCCTGCCTTCATCCAAGGGGCACCAGGGGTCTGTAGGCAGCTTCTGCCTTCATCCAAGGGGCACCAGGGGTCTGTAGGCAGCTCCTGCCTTCATCCAAGGGGCACCAGGGGTCTGTAGGCAGCTCCTGCCTTCATCCAAGGGGCACCAGGGGTCTGTAGGCAGCTCCTGCCTTCATCCAAGGGGCACCAGGGGTCTGCAGACAGCTTCTGCCTTCATCCAAGGGGCACCAGGGGTCTGTAGGCAGCTCCTGACCTCCCCCAAGGGGCACCAGAGGTCTGTAGGCAGCACCTGCCCTCCCCCAAGGGGCACCAGGGGTCTGTAGGCAGCTCCTGACCTCCCCCAAGGGGCACCAGGGGTCTGTAGGCAGCTGCTGCCTTCATCCAAGGGGCACCAGGGGTCTGTAGGCAGCTCCTGACCTCCCCCAAGGGGCACCAGGGGTCTGTAGGCAGCTGCTGCCTTCATCCAAGGGGCACCAGGGGTCTGTAGGCAGCTCCTGCCTTCATCCAAGGGGCACCAGGGGTCTGTAGGCAGCTCCTGCTTTCTCCCAAGGGGACCTCAGGTCTTTGTCAAGCCTCCTGCCTCATGGCTGCGCTGATGTTTGAGGTTGTGTTTCATAACCTCCCAGCCTGGGCAGGTGTTGGTCCCAGCACTGACATTTAGCAGATGAAGTCTTGCCAAAGACCAAGAAGCCATAGGAGACCTCCTCAGGCTACTGATTTATTGTCTATAAACCAGGCTGTAAAACCACACAGAGCCTCTGAGTCCCCAAATCCCAGCCTGGAGGGGCTGGCTTGGGGTTGTCTCATTGCAAGCTTCATCTCTAAATGAAGTCCTGCTCAGCCTGGCACCAACACCAGAATCTTCTGAGCGTGGAAGCACGGAATCCCAGAACTGTGGAATGGGATGGGTTGGATTGGTTTGGGTTGGATTGGTTTGGGTTGGATTGGTTTGGGTTGGATTGGGGTTGGTTGGGACGGGTTGGATAGGGTTGGGCTGGATTTGGGTTGGTTGGATTGGATTGGGTTGAGTTGGGTTGGGTAGGGTTGGGTTGAATTGGATTGGGTAGGGTTGGGTAGGATTGGGTTGGATTGGTTTGGATTGGATTTGGGTTGGTTGGATTGGGTTGGATTGGTTTGGATTGGATTGGGGTTGGTTGGGTTGGGTAGGATAGGGTTGGGCTGGATTTGGGTTGGTTGGATTGGATTGGGTTGAGTTGGGTTGGGTAGGGTTGGGTTGGATTGGATTGGGTAGGGTTGGGTAGGATTGGGTTGGATAGGGTTGGGTTGGTTGGATTGGTTTGGGTTGGATTGGTTTGGGTTGGATTGGGGTTGGTTGGGTTGGGTTGGATAGGGTTGGTTGGGCTGGGTTGGATAGGGTTGGGCTGGATTTGGGTTGGTTGGATTGGATTGGGTTGAGTTGGGTTGGATAGGGTTGGGTTGGATTGGATTGGGTAGGGTTGGGTAGGATTGGGTTGGATAGGGTTGGGTTGGATTTGGGTTGGGTTGGATTGGATTGGATTGGGGTTGGATTGGATTGGGGTTGGTTGGATTGGGTTGGGTTGGATTGGATTGGGTTGGGTTGGATTTGGATTGGATTGGGTTGGATTGGGTTGGATTGGATTGGGTTGCGTTGAGTTGGGTTGGGTTGGATTGGGTTGGATTTGGGTTGGTTGGCTTGGATTGGGTTGTGTTGAGTTGGGTTGGGTTGGATTGGGGTGGGTTGGATTGGATTGGGTTGAGTTGGGTTGGATAGGGTTGGGTTGGATTGGATTGGGTAGGGTTGGGTAGGATTGGGTTGGATTGGGTTGGGTTGGATTGGGTTGGGTTGGATTGGGTTGGATTGGATTGGGTAGGGTTGGATAGGGTTGGGTTGGATTTGGATTGGAGTGGGTTGGATTTGGATTGGTTGGATTGGGTTGGGTTGGATTGGATTGGAGTGGATTGGTTTGGATTGGGCTGGATTGGATTGGTTTGGGTTGGATTTGGATTGGATTGGGTTGGGCTGGGTTGGGTTGAGTTGGGTTGGGTTGGATTGGATTGGGTTGGGCTGGATTGGATTGGATTGGGTTGGGTTGAGTTGGGTTGGGTTGGATTGGGGTTGCTTGTGTTGGATTGGTTTGGGTTGAATTGGGTTGGGCTGGATTGGATTGGGTTGGATTGGATTGGATTGGGTTGGGTTGGGTTGGGTTGGGTTGGGTTGGATTGGATTGGGTTGGGTTGCGTTGGGTTGGGTTGGGTTGCGTTGGGTTGGGTTGGGTTGGATTGGGTTGAGGGAGCAAGAAGCAGGGGCCAGGCTCTGCTCAGTGATGCCCAGGGCCAGGCTCTGCTCAGTGATGCCCAGGGCCAGGCTCTGCTCAGTGATGCCCAGGGCCAGGCTCTGCTCAGTGATGCCTAGGGCCAGGCTCTGCTCAGTGGTGTCCAGGGCCAGGCTCTGCTCAGTGGTATCCAGGGCCAGTCTCTGCTCAGTGATGCCCAGGGCCAGGCTCTGCTGAGTGGTGTCCAGGGCCAGGCTCTGCTCAGTGATGCCCAGGGCCAGGCTCTGCTCAGTGGTGTCCAGGGCCAGGCTCTGCTCAGTGGTGCTCAGGGCCAGGCTCTGCTCAGTGGTGCCCAGGGCCAGGCTCTGCTCAGTAGTGCCTAGGGCCAGGCTCTGCTCAGTGGTGTCCAGGGCCAGGCCAAGGGGCACAAACTGCAAGCCAGGAGGTTCCATCTGAAGATGAGGAGAAAGCTCTTTGCTGTGAGGCTGCTGGAGGCCTGGAGCAGGCTGCCCAGAGAGGTTGTGGAGTCTCCTGGTGTGGAGAGCTTCCAACCCCCCCGGATGTGTTCCTGGGTGCCCTGCCCTGGGTGCCCTGCTGCGCCAGGGGGGGTTGGACTGGGTGAGCTCCAGAGGTCTCTCCCAAGCCCTCATGTTCTGTGCTGCTGTGATTTCAGAAGGTTCCAACTCCTGCTCTGCAGGGAGGGCTCCTTGAGTGCCTTTGTCTGGCAGGAAGAGATTTGCATGGAAGTGCTGAAGGGAGCCAGGAGCTGGAAACCTGCAGTGCCTCTGGAGAAGGTTCCCCTGCCCTCTCCCCTCCTCATTTCCATGTCTCTGCAGGGCCAGCTGAGCTCTCCCCAGCATCCTCTGCCTGGCTCACTGCCTGCCCGTGGCTGCCAGCTTTCATTCTGTGGGCAGTGTGATTTTCATGCCTGCTGCTCTCTCTCTGTTCTCAGAGCTGCCCATGGCTGCCCCCTCCCTGGAGGTGCTCAGGGCAAGGCTGGATTGAAGCCTTGAGCAACCTGGGCTGGTGGGAGGTGTCCCTGGGCATGGCAGGGTAGGGGTGGAGCTGGCTGAGCTTTGAGGTCCCTTCCAACCCAACCCATTCCATGGCTCTGTGGTCTGCCCACACTTCCCACCTCAGGGAACCACAGAGCGGTAGGGGTTGGGAGGGACCCAGTCCAACCCCCCTGCCAGAGCAGGACCCCCCAGGGCAGCTCACACAGGAACACATCCAGATGGGGCTTGAGAGCCTCCAGAGAAGGAGACTCCACAACCTCTCTGGGCAGCCTGCTCCAGGCCTCCTGCAGCCTCACACCAAAGAAGTTTTCCCTCAGACCCATCCCAGCTGGGCTCCTGATGTCCTCTCTGCCTCTTCTCATGGCCTTGGTTCTCAAGCACTGGAATCCTCTGTCCAGGGCAGTGGTGGAGTCCCCACCCCTGGAGGTGTTCAAGCAGCACTGTGGACTTCAGGCCATGGTTTGGCTTTGACCCTTCAGTGCTGGGTCGAAGGTTGGAGTGGCTGAGCTGGAAGGTCTCTTCCAACCAAACAGATTCAGTGATTCAGAAGATCTCTCAAAGGGCTTTCCTGTCTGTGATGCTTCTGGTGTTTCTTCACTGCTGCTGAGAACACCTTGGCATGAAGGCACCAGCCCAGCCCTGGTGTGAAGGCACCAGCCCAGCCCTGGTGTGAAGGCACCAACCCTAGCATGAAGGCACCAACCCAGCTCTGGTGTGAAGGCAACAACCCAGCCCTGGTGTGAAGGCACCAACCCTAGCATGAAGGCACCAACCCAGCTCTGGTGTGAAGGCAACAACCCAGCCCTGGTGTGAAGGCACCAACCCAGCTCTGGTGTGAAGGCAACAACCCAGCCCTGGCGTGAAGGCACCAACCCAGCCCTGGTGTGAAGGCACCAACCCAGCCCTGGCGTGAAGGCAACAACCCAGCCCTGGTGTGAAGGCACCAACCCAGCTCTGGTGTGAAGGCACCAACCCAGCCCTGGTGTGAAGGCACCAACCCTAGCATGAAGGCACCAACCCAGCCCTGGTGTGAAGGCACCAACCCTAGCATGAAGGCACAAACCCAGCTCTGGTGTGAAGGCACCAACCCAACCCTGGTGTGAAGGCACCAACCCTCACAGCAGGAGTTTGGTCCACCAGCAAACGGACTTCCAGTGCCAGCCATGCCTCTGGTGTCTCCTTCCTGGCTCTGTTTCTCCAGAAGCCTTCAGAGCCTCATCAAAATGCAATTTGCTGAGCCCTGGCTCTGGATTGGGAAACGACTTCTCGAGGCCAAAGGCAATTTTCCAGCTCAAAAGAAGGAGGCAGGGTGCAGCCTAGGTGTGTTTGGGGAGTTGTGAAAGCCCTGCTGCGCCTTGGCAGGAGCCTTGGAGCTTGCCTGCCATGGGGCTTTGGAAGGAGAGATCAGAATCGAGATAAAGGCAAGCAGGGAAACAAATCAGAGTGGATGAAAGGAGGCTTGGAAGCAAAAAGCAACCCAAAACCCAAAGGCGAAGCCCAAGCCAAAGCGCAGCAGGAGGGAGGCTGAGCCCGGGGAGGCTGCTGCCGAAACCACAACAGCCGGAGGCCTCCCTTGGCCCTTGGGTAGCCACACGTGTGGCAGCTCTCTGGGCCCTGGGTGTGTTCCTGGGGAGGGTCAAGGTGTTTGGCAAAGGGGAGATGGAAATCTGTCAGCCACACCAGGCCGATGAAGACAGCAGCTGGCTCCTCCTTCACGCCCATGCAGACCCAGCCCTCCTCCGGGGCCGGCATAAAGAGAGAGCATCTCCTGCCCTCCAGCCAGAGGGACTTTGACTTCCCTTCTCCTCGCAGCACACAGCCCTGCTCCTCTTCTTCCTCGCCTTCCTCGCACTCTCCCCTGGAAGCCACGGCCATGTCTCGGCAGTCTGTCTGCAGGAGCTTCGGAGGGGGCAGCAGGAGGGGCTACAGCTCCTGCTCGGCCATCGCCGGCGGCTTCGGAGGAGGGGGCAGCAGGAGCAGGAGCAGCTACAGCTCCTACTCCGTGTCCAGGGGCTTTGGAGGCGGAGGCCGCTGCGGGGGCTTTAGCAGCAAGAGCCTGCACAGCATAGGTGGCGGTGGAAGGATCTCCATGGGCGGCTGCTACGGTGGCGGAGGCTACGGAGGAGGCAGGATGGGAGGCTTCGGCGCAGGGGGAATGGGAGGCTTCGGGGGGATGGGTGCCTATGGTGGAGGCATGGGTGGCTATGGTGGAGGGATGGGTGGCTATGGTGGAGGCATGGGTGGCTATGGTGGGGGAGGGATGGGAGGCTTTGGTGGGCCGGGCTTTGGCATGGCGGGCTTCGGTGGGCCTGGCAGAGGCGGCCCCGGGATCCAGCCGGTGCAGATCGACACAGCCCTCCTCCAGCCGGTCCACGTGGAGATCGACCCCCAGATCCAGCAGGTCAAAATCCAGGAGAAGGAGCAGATCAAGACCCTTAACAACCAGTTTGCCTCTTTCATTGATAAGGTGAGAGGGTGGGGCCGTGCCTGCCCGAGGCTCTGAGCTGGGAGGACCTTCCCTTGCTGTGCAGACACCTCCTGTTTGAGGGAAAGCTGAAGAGGCTGAGGAGCTTGGGAAGAGTCTTTTCATTAAGAGCTGCTGGAGGAGAGATGAGAATCTCTTCCCTAGGAGATCAAAGCTGTGTCTGCAGGGCTTTAACCCAGCCTGTTGCACCAGGCTCAGCTAATGGCTGACTTGCAAACAGGTTCAACACCTCCAAACATCTGCAGGGTTCAGGCTCAGAGCTTCTTCCCTCCTGAGCCTTCTCTTCCCAAACACTCTCCCATGTAAATCTGCACCAGCAGCATTCTTTCTTTTTGCCCTCTTGGCTTTCAAAGAGTAGGAATCAAGGCTAGGTCTAGACCTGGAGGTGTCTACACTACCTGTGGTGGGAATGGACGTGGAGCTGGTGGCTCCCTCTAAGAGCTCCTTTGATGGCTGAGAAGGATGGGACCAGGGGAAATGTCCTCCTCCTCCCTCAGCTTGGAGTTTAGGTGGCAGCAGAATGTGGATTGGTTGTCTCCTGGTCAAGCAGGACCACCAGAAGCCTCACTTCAGCTGCTGGAAGGTGCCCTGGCTGCTGCTCCCCACCTCACGGTGGGTTCTCCGTGATCTGGCTTGCAGGTTCGCTTCCTGGAGCAGCAGAACAAGGTCCTCTCCACCAAGTGGGAGCTCCTCCAACAGCAAGGACCTTCAGGGCCCAGGAAGAACCTCGATGTCATCTTTGAGAACTACATCCAGAACCTGAGGAGGCAGCTGGACTCCATCCTGGCACAGAGGAGCCAGCTGGAGTCGGAGCTGCAGAGCATGCAGCAGTATGTGGAGGAGTTCAAAAACAAGTGAGTGCGGGGAGGGACACCTCAGGAGGCTGGGGAGCTCCTTCCCTTCACCCAGGAGCTCCTTCCCTTCACCCAGGAGCTCCTTCTCCTTCACCCAGGAGCTCCTTCTCTTCACCCAGGAGCTCCTTCCCTTCACCCAGGAGCTCCTTTCTCTTCACCCAGGAGCTCCTTCACCCAGGAGCTCCTTCCTTTCACCCAGGAGCTCCTTCCTTTCACCCAGGAGCTCCTTCCCCTTCACCCAGGAGCTCCTTCCTTTCACCCAGGAGCTCCTTCCCTTTACCCAGGAGCTCCTTCCCTTCACCCAGGAGCTCCTTCCCTTTACCCAGGAGCTCCTTCCCTTCACCCAGGAGCTCCTTCCCTTTACCCAGTAGCTCCTTCCCTTTACCCAGGAGCTCCTTCCCTTCACCCAGGAGCTCCTTCTCTTCACTCAGGAGCTCCTTCCCTTCACCCAGGAGCTCCTTCTCTTCACCCAGGAGCTCCTTCCTTTCACCCAGGAGCTTCTTCTCTTTACCCAGGAGCTCCTTCCCTTTACCCAGTAGCTCCTTCCCTTTACCCAGGAGCTCCTTCCCTTCACCCAGGAGCTCCTTTCTCTTCACTCAGGATCTCCTTCCCTTCACCCAGGAGCTCCTTCTCTTCACTCAGGAGCTCCTTTCTCTTCACCCAGGAGCTCTTTCTCTTCACCCAGGAGCTCCTTTCTCTTCACTCAGGAGCTCCTTCCCTTCACCCAGGAGCTCTCTGCAGAGGTTGTGGACGGAGCTCTTTCTCAGCCTGACTCTTTCCTTCTCTTGTTTGTGACACTGTTGGTTCCTCCCAGCCTGGCCTCGGGCAGGAGGGTTGTGGAAACTCAACTTTGTGCTTTCCCTCTCTTAGGTATGAGGAAGAGATCAACAGGAGGACATCTGCTGAGAACGAGTTTGTGGTGCTCAAGAAGGTGAGTCAGAGGCACTACAAAGGGCTGGCTGGGAGATCAGGCTTCACCTCTGCTTGCAGGGGACTCTCTCCTCAGCAGGAACTGGTGGAGGCTCCAGGCCCTGCTCTTTGAAGTCCTTTGGGTTCCATTTGCATTCCTGACTAACACCCTCAGAGCTGTTGCCCTCAGCACCAGGCTGCCATCTCCATGACCCTGAAGGACTTCCAGGAGGAAACAAAACTCTTGCCTCTGATCTCTCCCTTAGGATGTGGACTCTGCCTACATGACCAAGGTAGAGCTGGAAGCCAAGGTGGGAGCCCTGACCGATGAGATCAACTTCCTGAGGTGCATCTATGAGGAGGTAAGAGCTGTCCAAGGAGCTGTGGGGTGACCAAAGACACTGAGGGTGGGGAGAGCACCCCTGTGGATTTGGCCTGGAGGAGCTGCCTGGGGCTTGTGGCTCTTTGCTGTGCTCCTCTGGTGCTCAGGATGTGTCATGGCTTGGTTGCAGGAGCTGGCTCAGATGCAGACCATCAGCAGGGACCTGTCTGTGGTGGTGTCCATGGACAACAACCGGCACCTGGACCTGGACAGCATCATCCAGGAGGTCAGGCAGCAGTATGAGCAGATAGCTCAGAGCAGCAGAGCCGAGGCTGAGGCTTGGTACCAGAGCCAGGTGAGTCTGGAAGCCTTTGAGGAACCTTTGGTGGTGGCTGAAGCTTGTGGGTAGTGGAGGGCAGAGCCCTCTGCAAGCTGACGGTGCTGGAGCTCATGGAAAGCAGTCCCAGGAGGAATTCTGTTGCTTTTGAGGGATCTGACTCACTGCTTCCAAGGTGCTCAGGACCTCACTTGGCTGCATGGTACAAAGCCTGGCCAAAAATGTGCCTCCAGTAGAACATCCCTGCCCCAAGTAGCTTTCCAGGGGCCCAGGGGTGTTAGTGTCACTCAGGTCTCCTTCAACCACAATAACTGAGTCTGGGAAGGATCTTTTCCACTGAGCTGCACATCCATGAGCCACCTGCTGGGTCCTGGTAGCAGGATGTGAGCTGCTGACCCACCTGGGCCAGGGGTTGCCTCACTGAGGCTTTGCTCTGTCTTGGTGCCCCCAGTACGAGCAGCTGCAGAGCACAGCTGGCAGGCACGGGGACAGCCTCCGCAACACCAAGATCGAGATCCAGGAGCTGACCAGGAACATCCAGAGGCTGAGGGCCGAGATTGAGAGCGTGAAGAAGCAGGTAGGGCTTGGGGAGCACCTCCTGGGGGGCTGGCCTGGGGTTGGACCCCAGATGACCACGTGGGGGGCAGAAATGGTTTCTTCAACCACCTCTTGTTCACTTCATGTGGATGTTCCCTTTCCCTTCCCTCCCCCACCCCTTGACATCTCCGCTTTGGGGCTTGAGGGTTGATCCCAGGTGGCAAAACGAGATCTGAGAAGGTTCCCTTTGTTCTTGCCCAGAACAATCAGCTGCAGGCAGCCATTGCTGAGGCTGAGGAGCGTGGGGAGATGGCCCTGAAGGATGCCAGGATAAAACTGGAGGAGCTGGAAACTGCCCTGAGCAAAGACAAGGAGGAGCTGGCTCGCCTGCTGAAGGAGTACCAGGAGCTGCTGAACATCAAGATTGCTCTGGACGTGGAGATTGCCATGTACAGGAAGCTGCTGGAGGGAGAGGAGAACAGGTGAGAGCTTCTGAGCCAGCCTGGGCTGCCCAAGGTGCTTGGAGGAGGAGAGGCAGGAAGGGATCTGTGCTTGGAGAGGGAAGCACTGCTCCTGGCAGCCCTGGGACTGAGCTCTTGGCTGGTTCCTGAGGTGTGGGGCAAAGCTGCTTCCTCAGCTCCAGCCTGAACCTCCCCTCCTCAAGCTGGACTTGAGGATCTCAAAGGTCTCTCCCAAGCCCAAGAGTTCTGCACTCTCAATGGACTTTGAGGAGGAGAGGCAGAGATCTGACCCTGGATACCTTGAGTTTAACCTCAAGGCAGCTCTTGGCATTCGGGGGGGGGGGCACGTGGGATGGTCAGGACTGGGTATTGCCAGGGTGGGAACCTCACCACATCCTCTCTGTGACATGTGGTGAACCCCAAACCTGGAGGAACCTCAGCACAAAGAGGGCCTGGTGAGGTCCCGCCCACTGAAACACTTTGGTGGCACCAAAGTCGTGCTGAGGATCAAAGAGGGAAGTGGTTTGGCAGAGGCAGAGGAGCTCCCAGGCTTGCTGTGCCTTGGGTTGGGTAACTGAAATGTGCCAATTCCCCCCCAGGCTGTGCAACGATGGAATGTCCAACGTCAATGTCTGTGAGTACCTCCACTCCTTCCCTGGGGAAAGGGGAGCAGGCCAGGGGAGGCTGCAGCAAAGTCCTCTCTTGGGGAGCTCCATGGGAGCAGTGGGCAGGGGAGGTGCAGCCTGTGGGGGTGAAGGAGATGCAGCCTCTGGGGGCAAGGGAGATGCAACCTGTGGGAGTAAAGGGAGATGCAGCCTGTGGGCAGCAGTGGTCAGGGGAGATGCAACCTGTGGGGGCAAGGGAGTTGCAGCCTGTGGGGGCAAGGGAGTTGCAGCCTGTGGGCAGCAGTGAACGAGGGAGGTGTAACCTGTGCTTGCCTTGCAGCTGTGGTCGGCAGGACCACAGTGTCCGGAGTCAGAGGAAGCTTCGGAGGAGGCAGCGGCATGGGAGGAGGCTTCGGAGGAGGCAGCGGCATGGGAGGAGGCTTCGGCGGCGGCAGCTGCGGCATGGGAGGAGGCTTCGGAGGAGGCAGCTGCGGCATAGGAGGAGCAGGAGGCAGCTTCGGAGGGGGCAGCATGGGCGGAGCGGTGTACGGCGGCGGCTTCTCGTCGGGCAGCGGCAGGGTGTGCGGCTCCGGCGGGGGCTCGTCCTCCGTGCGCAGATGTGTGACCACCACCTCGGTCAAGTCTTCCGCAGTGAGGTTCTGAGCCCCGCGGGCAGCGAGCAGAAGGAAAGCAGCGGCTCCTCTCTCCCCCCAGCAGCAGCAGCAGCCCAGCCTCCCCCGCTCCTGCCACCACACGAACTGTCCCCCCCGTGCCCCAGCGCATCCTCTCGGCTTGGCGCCCCCGCGGGAGCCTCCCGGCCGTGCCCCGTCCCCTGGGCGGCCCTGGCGAGCTGCCCCTTAGCTGCTGCTGCGGCGGCGGCCGTGGGGCTGTCCCGCAGGGAGAGCTGGTGTCCAGGAGGGGCCCTTCTGCCTTCCTCGCTGTGTTGTACATTCGTGGCTGCCTGCCGGCAATGGTCTAGAGAAGTTCTCTTTCCTCCTCTGTCCTCCCCTGCCTTGCTCCACGGCCGTGCCCCTGGGGTGCTTCTGCAGGCAGTGCCTCCTGCTGCTTCCTTTCTCTAGGCTTTGGCTCAGGGCAGGTGTGGGGCAGTGGGGCCTGGTCCCCGGGCAGGCAAACATCTCCTGGGCAGGGGGCCAGAGGGATTGGCTGCCCCCGCAGGGCTGCTGGGAGCAGAAGCTCTCTCTGGAGCCCTGGCTTCCAGCTGCCCTTGCTCTTGCTGCCCTGCTCCCCCCCGGGATCAGCTCCCAGCCCCCTGGACTTGTTGTCAGGAGAAGAAAGTTTGCTCTTGGCTGCCAGCCCCCTGTGCCATGGGGTGAGCTGTGCTGTCCCCGTGTCCCCTCCTCTCCTGCCTGTGGCCTCTCCTCCTTCCTCGGCGTGTTGCCATTCCCAATAAATTGCAGAGAACATTCCCAGAGTCTTTGTGTCATGGCTGGGGAGGCCTCCTCTGGCCAGGGTGGCTTCTGCTGGGGGGGGAGCAGCCTGGTGGGGAGCTGGTCAGTGTGTCCTGCCTGAGCTCTGAGGGAGCTGACTGGGTGTGAGGAGAGAGGCAGGCAAGAGTCCAAGCAGCCTGAGTGATGCTCCTTGACTCATTCACCACTCACTCCTTGTAGTGCCCCAAATCCCAAGCCCAGCCTGGAGTGCTGTGGTCTGGATGCTGCAGTCAAACAACCTGCAGCAGTCCAGCCCAGCCTGGAAGCTCCATCCTGGAGCTGATGGTGCAGTGACTCAACCAAGCAAACAGAGCTGAGAACCCCCTCAGGACTTTCCCTTCTGAAAGCATCTGCAGGTGGAGCAGACCTTGCTGCCTCTTAGGGGACAAAGATGGCAGTGGCCACTGGGGGTGGTGGTGGAAGGGGAGGTTTAGAGCTGCCTCTGAATGTGTAGATGGAGCTTGGCCAAGCAGCTCCCTGCTGGAGTACAAGGGGAGTGTGGGCAGGTTGCAGAGCTCAGCACCCTGTGAGCACCAGGAGGGCTTGGGAACCACTGACTCACCCTCCTCTGGCTGGGAGTAAGAACATGAAGGGCTGGGAACGTGAGTCAAAGGCTTGTAGGGCTCCCCACTGCCAGAGGGACATTGAGGGCTGGAGCAGGGCCAGGGATGGGCAAGGGAGCTGGGGAAGGGGCTGGGGGAGAGGGCTGGGGAGGAGCAGCTGAGGGAGCTGGGAGGGGTTGAGGCTGGAGGAGAGGAGGCTGAGGGGAGACCTCCTGGCTCCCTGCAAGTGCCTGAGAGGAGGCTGGAGCCAGGTGGGGTTGGGCTCTTCTCTCTAGCATCAGGTGGTAGAAGAAGAGGAAATGGCCTGGAATTGTGCCAGGGCAGGCTCAGGTTGGCCATGAGGGACAATTTATTCCCTGCAAGAGTGGTCAGGGCCTGGCCCAGGCTGCCCAGGGAGGCAGTGGAGTCCCCATCCCTGGAGCTGTTCCAGACCCCTGTGGCCATGGCACTTGGGGCCATGGTTTGGTGGCCATGGAGGGGTTGGGTTGATGTTGGACTGGATGCTCTTGGAGCAAACAATCCTGTGACTCTAAGACCCCCTGCCCAGGGGCTCAGGCTCCCACCAGCTCCCTCAAGAGCCAATGGACAACCCCAGAGCCTCTCCTCCAAGAGCAAGTGGGAGGCATTGGTGCAGCTCGAGGAGGGGCTGCGGGGGCAAGGCTGCTGGGCTGGATCTGAGCTGGGCCTCAGCTCCTCCACCACAAGGAGAGATCAAAGAGGCAGGGAGGGCTTTCAGGAGTGCTTCAGGAGTGCCACCACAAGCAGCTGGGAGCTGCCAGTGTCCCCAGAGCAGGTCAGGAAGCTGCAAAGCTAGGCAGAGGTCCAGGCCAGGCGGTGAGGAAAGGCTGTGGAGCTCTCGCAGAGGGACCTCTGCTGCCTCCCGAGCCCAGCAGAGGTGTGGTGGAGCTGGGGGAAGTGCCTGGGGCTGGCCCAGGCAGGAGAGGAGGGGAAGTGAAGGTCTGTGAGAGGCTGGGGCTGTGGCAGGAGCACTTTGGGGTTTAGCTTGGGGCAGGACTCAGCTATTTTTGCTCTCAGTTTTAAGAGTTTGCTTCTCCTCTGCAGCTTGAGAGGCTGCGGCTCGGCGTGGCCGGCACCGCTGGGAGGAGTCCTTGTGACATCCTCCCCCCCGCCCCCTGGTGCCAGCAGCTCTCTGCTGGCAGAGCTCTGAAGCTGCAGCCCGGCTCTGCGGAGCGCACTCTGTGCCGGCTGGGTGGCTGCAGCGAGCGCAGCTCCTTGTGCAAGAGATCTGAGGGAGCCGTGGAGCTCGGGCTGGTTGCTGAGTCTCACCTGGAGGAGGCTGCAGTGACTCCAGGCCTGGTTTAATCTTCACATCTTGTCTGCAGATGTCAGAGTGACTCAAGCTGGGCGTCTGAGCTGCCTCTGCTGAGCGTGGTCAGCATGCAGGATTTGGCTGACTTGACACATCCTTCCCCTCCTGATGGTGCCACCAGCTGAGGTGTTCCAGCCAGGCCCTGCTGCCTGCCGGGGGAGGCAGCTCCAGAAAGGTGTTTGGCAGCCTGGAGGAGGCCAGGAGAAGTGATGCTCTCTTGCTCCAGCTCCAGGCTGAGCTGCCCCACAGCAGGGTGGGACTGCAGACCATGAGTGGGGCACTGGAGAGCTGAGCTCTGTGTCTTTGGGGCATAGAAGACCCTCTGAGCTATGAGACCCTCCTCAGGCCAGCTGCTTCGAGAGGGAAGAGGTCCTCTCCCTGCAGGGCTCCACAGCTGCAGCCTGTGGCAGAGAGTAGCTCACAGACAGCTCTTGGTCAGCCATGGCTGAGTGCCTCAGGAGCAGGACAGCCTTTGGTCAGCCATGGCTGAGTGCCTCAGGAGCAGGATAGCCTTTGGTCAGCCATGGCTGAGTCCCTCAGGAGCAGGATAGCCTTTGGTCAGCCATGGCTGAGTGCCTCAGGAGCAGGATAGCCTTTGGTCAGCCATGGCTGAGTGCCTCAGGAGCAGGATAGCTTTGGTCAGCCATGGCTGAGTGCCTCAGGAGCAGGATAGCCTTTGGTCAGCCATGGCTGAGTCCTTCAGGAGCAGGATAGCTTTGGTCAGCCATGACTTGGGTCCCTCAGGAGCAGGATAGCCTTTGGTCAGCCATGGCTGAGTGCCTCAGGAGCAGGATAGCCTTTGGTCAGGCATGGCTGAGTCCCTCAGGAGCAGGATAGCCTTTGGTCAGCCATGGCTGAGTCCCTCAGGAGCAGGATAGCCTTTGGTCAGCCATGGCTGAGTCCCTCAGGAGCAGGATAGCCTTTGGTCAGCCATGGCTGAGTGCCTCAGGAGCAGGATAGCTTTGGTCAGCCGTGGCTGAGTGCCTCAGGAGCAGGATAGCCTTTGGTCAGCCATGGCTGAGTGCCTCAGGAGCAGGATAGCCTTTGGTCAGCCATGGCTGAGTGCCTCAGGAGCAGGATAGCCTTTGGTCAGCCGTGGCTGAGTCCCTCAGGAGCAGGATAGCCTTTGGTCAGCCATGGCTGAACGCCTCAGGAGCAGGATAGCCTTTGGTCAGCCGTGGCTGAGTCCCTCAGGGGTTTGATAGCCTTTGGTCAGCCATGGCTGAGTGCCTCAGGAACAGGATGGCCTTTGGTCAGCCATGACTTGGGTCCCTCAGGAGCAGGATAGCCTTTGGTCAGCTATGGCTGAGTCCCTCAGGAGCAGGACAGCCTTTGGTCAGCCATGACTTGGGTCCCTCAGGAGCAGGATAGCCTTTGGTCAGCCATGGCTGAGTGCCTCAGGAGCAGGATAGCTTTGGTCAGCCATGGCTGAGTCCCTCAGGAGCAGGACAGCCTTTGGTCAGCCATGACTTGGGTCCCTCAGGAGCAGGATAGCCTTTGGTCAGCCATGACTTGGGTCCCTCAGGAGCAGGATAGCTTTGGTCAGCCATGGCTGAGTCCCTCAGGAGCAGGATAGCCTTTGGTCAGCCATGGCTGAGTGCCTCAGGAGCAGGATAGCTTTGGTCAGCCGTGGCTGAGTGCCTCAGGAGCAGGATAGCCTTTGGTCAGCCATGGCTGAGTCCCTCAGGAGCAGGATAGCCTTTGGTCAGCCATGGCTGAGTGCCTCAGGAGCAGGATAGCTTTGGTCAGCCATGGCTGAGTGCCTCAGGAGCAGGATAGCCTTGGTCAGCCATGGCTGAGTGCCTCAGGAGCAGGATAGCCTTTGGTCAGCCATGGCTGAGTGCCTCAGGAGCAGGATAGCCTTGGTCAGCCATGGCTGAGTGCCTCAGGAGCAGGATAGCCTTTGGTCAGCCATGACTTGGATCCCTCAGGAGCAGGATAGCCTTTGGTCAACTATGATTGGTGCTCCCAAGGGTAGGATAGACCTTCTCCATTAGATCTCCTCATGGGTAGTGTTCTCCACTCCCCTAAGCCCCCTCTCCACCCACCTACCCCTGTTCCTTCAAGAGCCTGAGGTGTCCTGCAGCCCTCAGTGACAGCTCTGTTTCTAATTCCTCTGGTGGCTTTTGGGAGGGATTGTCAGGGCTGCTCTTCCAAAGGCTTTGAGGTGTCTGTGGCTGCAGCTGATACCTTCAGACCACTTGGAGTTGCCACAACCCCCCGGGGGAGCCTGGCAACCCCTGCTGCTGCTGCAGCTGGCCACACTCTGCTCTTGGGAAGGACCTCAAATTCCTGTCCAGGTTGGACTTTTTGGGAGGGCTCTGCCACCTCTTTGCTGTCACTTTTTGATGCCTCATGGTGGTGAGGAGCTAGAGGAGGTGTGAGAAGTGGTTGGGCATTGCACCCATGGGCTCAACCCCTCTTTACTGACAACATCCAGGGATCTCAGACCCAAAAGAAAAAAGCAGCAGCCTTTAAGGAGGTCTCTGCAGGCCTCAGCTTCCTTTTCAGCAGCCCCTAGAAGCTCCTTTCTCCTAAACACATGGTTGGCATTGGACATTCTTTTGTCACCATCTAGAACCTGAGGAGCAGTGGAAAACTTTTCCTTTCCCAGACCCTCCCCACCAAGGGAGGTCTTTTATTTCTCAGGGACCACTTCTCAAAGCCATTCCTTTCCCCAGCAGAAGATGTACATGAGGAGGAGGGGAGGAGGTACCATGCCTGGGCAGCAGAGAGGCTCCTGTTCCTCACCACCTTCCCACTTCAGCTGTGCCTCAGGCTGTGGAGGCAACCCAGGGAGGCAGGAGGTCATCAACAGTGCTGGTTGGGCCTGGTGGGCTCAGAGGTCTCTTCCAACCAAACCAAGTCTGTGAGCAGCAGGACCCTCCCCTGCCTCACCACTCTGAGTTGTCCAACTGCTCTTCTCCCACTTCTTTGTCCCCAACCATCCTCACTGAAGCAGCTGCCCAATGGTCTTGTCTTCTTCTTCTTCATTGCCCTCTCAAGAGCACGGAGGAGGAATGGAATGGAATGGAATGGAATGGAATAGAATAGAATAGAATAGAATAGAATAGAATAGAATAGAATAGAATAGAATAGAATAGAATGGAATGGAATGGAATGGAATGGACTAGAATAGAATCATTGGATCAATAAGGTTGGAAAAGACCTCAAAGATCATCAAGTCCAACCTGTCACCCAAGACCTCATGACTACTAAACCATGGCCATGTCCAGTAGAACAGAATAGAAAAGAATGGAATGGAATGGAATGGAATGGAATGGAATGGAATGGAATGGAATGGAATGGAATAGAATGGAATGGAATGGAATGGAATAGAGCAGAACAGAACAGAATAGAATTAACCAGGTTGGAAAAGACCTTTGAGATCACCAAGTCCAACCTCTCACCCAGCACCATCTAATCAACTCAACCATGGCACCAAGTGCCATGTCCAGTAGAATAGAAGAGAATGGAATGGAATGGAATGGAATGGAATGGAATGGAATAGAATAGAATAGAATAGAATAGAATAGAATAGAATAGAATAGAATAGAATAGAATAGAATGGAATGGAATGGAATGGAATGGAATGGAATGGAATGGAATGGAACGGAATGGAATCTAGCAGAGCAGAGCAGAACAGAACAGAACAGACCAGAATAGAATTAACCAGGCTGGAAAAGACCTTTGAGATCACCAAGTCCAACCTCTCACCCAGCACCATCTGATCAACTCAACCCCGGCACCAAGCATCCCATCCAGTCTCTTCCTAAACACCTGCAGGGATGGGGACTCCACCACCTCCCTGGGCACCATCCCCATGGCCAAGCTCTCTCTCTGGGAAGAATTTCATCCTAGCATCCAGCCTGAACCTCCCCTGGCGCATCTTGGGGCTGTGTCCTCTTATTCTGGTGCTGCTTGCCTGGGAGGAGAGCCCAACCCCCCCACCTGGCTACAACCTCCCTCCAGGTAGTTGTTCTTCTCTTCTTCTTCCTTGCCCTGCCAAGAGCAGGGAGGAGGAGCGGCAGCGGTGCTGCTCCCAAGCTGCCTTCCTCGCGCTGCCTCGGCATCCTCCGAGCTCCCCGTGAGCTGCCAGAGGCTCGGGGGAGCTGCACTTGGGAGGGAATTTAATCCAGAGGCAGAGGACACTCCCAGTGCAAAGGCTGCAAGGGAGCTGTTTTTCCCCTTTCCTAGCAGAGGAATTCTGCTGAGTCGCTCCAAACTTCGGTGCCGTGAGTTTCTGCGCCCGGATTGGGAAACTCCTCCGGCTGCCACAGGCGGCTTGGCCACATAAAACTGGGATTTAAGGGTGTGTTGGAGCAGTTGTGAAAGCTGGGCTCTGCCTGGGATTTCATCAAAACTGCTCCTTTCCAGTGACTCTTGGATGGGGAAGATCTCCACCTGGGGTTACTGGGGCAGGGTGGAGGGAGACAGCCCCTCGGCGGAGGCCGGCAGGGCGCCGAGGGGGGAGGCCGGGGGGAGGGCGAAGCTTCGGTGCCCCTCAATTTCCCAGATGCCATAAAGATAGGGGAGGTCACTTAGTCACTCCCAGCCCCGCTTCAGCCTTCTTTTATTCGCCTCTAGATTGCAGGGTGTGTTTCCAGGCAGGCCCAAATATGGTCAGGCTCAGGTGGGGATCTGTCAGCAGCACCATGCTGATGGAAATAATAAGCTGGGATCCACCTTCACGCCCAGGGTGGCCCAGCCCAGCCCCAGCAGCGGATAAAAGGCAGTGCCTGGAGCTGTGGAGCCAGAGAAGACTCCAGACACTTCTCTCCACGTTCTTCGCTCAGCTGCTGTGCCTTGGGCCTTGGTCTCGCTGTTCTTCTTGATCTGGTTGGGGAGGCTCTTCCTTGGAAGCCACGGCCATGTCTCGGCAGTCTGTCTGCAGAAGCTTTGGAGGAGGGAGTAGGAAGGGCTACAGCTCCTGCTCGGCCGTCGCTGGGGGCTTTGGAGGAGGTGGCAACAGGACCAGGATCAGCTACAGCTCCTACTCCTCATCCCGGGGAGGTGGAGGAGGTGGACAGTGCGGAGGCTATAGCAGCAGGAGCCTCCACAACATGGGGGGCAGCAGGAGGATCGCCATGGGCGGCTGCTACGGTGGCGGAGGCTTCCCGGGAGGCAGGATGGGAGGCTTCGGCGGAGGCTACGGAGGAGGCGTGGGAGGCTTCGGTGGAGGGATGAGCTGTGGAGGAGGAATGGGTCCCGGAGGAATGGGTGGCTTTGGTGGTGGCATGGGGCCTGGAGGAATGGGCGGCTTCGGCGGAGGCATGGGGGGCGGCTTCGGCGGCCCCGGCTTCCCCGGGGGCATCCAGCCGGTGCAGGTGGACCCAAGCCTCCTGAGGCCGGTCCACGTGGAGATCGACCCTCAGATCCAGCAAGTGAAGAACAGTGAGAAGGAGCAGATCAAGACCCTCAACAATCAGTTTGCTTCCTTCATCGACAAGGTGAGGCTTGGGGAGCTCCCCTGCTTGGAGCTGGGCGCTGCCAAAGGCTTCCCTGAGGCCTGGACAGGGAACTCCTTCTCTTAACCAGCAAGGAGCTGAGGGACTCTCCAAGGCTGCTGCTTGAGTAGTAAGCGAGGAAGAAGGCCTTGTTGAGTGAGAGTGAGCAGTAGAGGAGGTTTGGATGTAAATGGCAGCTGAAAGATGATAGCTCCAGGCCATGCTGCAGCTTCTCTTGCCTCAGCATCCCTCCAGCCTGCTCATACTGAGCTGCTCTGGCAGAGCTAATGCTGGAGGGGGGAACATTTCAGCCCACCACAGGCATTCAGGGGGAAGCCATCAGCGTAGACTTCAGCTGTCCTAGAAGTTCTCTTCCCCCTTTTGATGGAACTTCCTCTTCAAGGAGCTGACTCTAGGCTGTTGAAGACCCTTCCAGCACTTTGGGCTTCTTTCCATTCCAGATGGAAACCAAAGAGATCTTTGGGCTTCTTCCCATTTCAGGTGGAAACCAAAGAGACCTTTGGGCTTCTTCCCATTCCAGATGGAAGCCAAAGAGACCTTTGGGCTTCTTCCCATTCCAGGTGGAAACCAAAGAGACCTTTGGGCTTCTTCCCATTCCAGGTGGAAACCAAAGGGACCTTTGGGCTTCTTTCCATTCCAGATGGAAACCAAAGAGACCTTTGGGCTTCTTCCCATTCCAGATGGAAACCAAAGAGACCTTTGGGCTTCTTTCCATTCCAGATGGAAACCAAAGAGACCTTTGGGCTTCTTTCCATTCCAGGTGGAAACCAAAGAGACCTTTGGGCTTCTTCCCATTCCAGGTGGAAACCAAAGAGACCTTTGGGCTTCTTTGCATTCCATATGGAAACCAAAGAGACCTTTGGGCTTCTTTCCATTCCAGATGGAAACCAAAGAGACCTTTGGGCTTCTTCCCATTCCAGATGGAAACCAAAGAGACAGACACATACACCCCCACCCCAAAATGCCTCAAAAAGAGCTTGTCTGTGCAGTCAGGTGGAATAATAATCATAACCACAATGAAAGCACAGTTTGGTTGACTCCAGCTCAGCACAGACAGCAGCAGGCTCCAAACCAGCAAGCTCCAAACCTGCTGCTCTGGACAATGCAGAAGCTGTTTGCCGTTGGCAACAACTTCTGTCCTGAAAGGAGAAGTTGAGGATGACTCAAAACAAACCCCTCTCATAAAGGCTCATCAGGGCTTTTATGAGCTGGGATGGTGGAGAGAGCCTCAATTGAGGATTTGGGCAACCCTCCCTTTTGTCTCTCCCACACAAAGCAGCTGGAGCCTCCCCAGGTGAGTCTCTCACACAGCCCCTTGCTGGCTTGCAGGTTCGCTTCCTGGAGCAACAGAACAAGGTCCTCGCCACCAAGTGGGAGCTCCTCCAACAGCAAGGACCTACAGGGCCCAGGAAGAACCTGGATGTCATCTTTGAGAACTACATCCAAGGGCTGAGGAGGAGGCTGGAGGGGCTGGTGGGCCAGAGGAGCCAGCTGGAGTCGGAGCTGCAGAGCATGCGGCAGTACGTGGAGGAGTACAAGAGCAAGTGAGTGCCTGGCAGAGGAAGGGGGGAAGGAGCCCCCAGGCAGCAGAGGAGGCTGCCACACGGTCCTCCTTCTGCAGACAGGGGCCTTGGGGGGTCCCTGGAAGCAAGAGGCTTCCACTGGCTGGCTGCTGAGCGGTGCCAGAGTCTGATCTTGCCTTGTCCCCTCGGCCAGGTACGAAGAAGAAATCAACAGGCGAACAGCTGCCGAGAACGAGTTTGTGGTGCTCAAGAAGGTGAGGCAGGGAGGCAGCAGGAGGGAGGGAGAGGTGGGACAGGCTGCAGAGAGCTTGCAGGGAGGCAGGAGGAGAGAGGGAGAGGTGGGACAGACTGCAGAGAGCTTGCAGGGAGGCAGGAGGAGATGGGGAGGTGTTGGCTGCCAGCAGCTCTTGTGGGCTGGGAGGATGCCATTGTCTCTGTGTGATCTCTCCTTTAGGATGTGGACTGTGCCTACATGACCAAGGTAGAGCTGGAAGCCAAGGTGGGAGCCCTGACCGATGAGATCAACTTCCTGAGGTGCATCTATGAGGAGGTAAGAGCTGTCCAAGGAGCTGTGGGGTGGCCAAAGACACTGAGGGTGGGGAGGACACCCCTGTGGATTTGGCCTGGAGGAGCTGCCTGGGGCTTGTGGCTCTTTGCTGTGCTCCTCTGGTGCTCAGGATGTGTCATGGCTTGGTTGCAGGAGCTGGCTCAGATGCAGACCATCAGCAGGGACCTGTCTGTGGTGGTGTCCATGGACAACAACCGGCACCTGGACCTGGACAGCATCATCCAGGAGGTCAGGCAGCAGTATGAGCAGATAGCTCAGAGCAGCAGAGCCGAGGCTGAGGCTTGGTACCAGAGCAGGGTGAGTTTGGGACACTCTTTGGTGGTTGCTGAGTCCCTTGGCTCAGAAGTGAAGTGCCTGGGGTCTGGGCAGGCTGTGGCTGATGGGAGGCTTTGTGTCCCTGTGCTCAGTATGAAGAGCTGCAGAACACAGCTGGCAGGCACGGGGACAGCCTCCGCAACACCAAGATCGAGATCCAGGAGCTGACCAGGAACGTCCAGAGGCTGAGGGCTGAGATTGAGAGCGTGAAGAAGCAGGTAGGGCTTGGGGAGCATCTCCTGGGGGGCTGGCAGCAGGCTGCCCGAGCTCTGAGCTGCCTGAGCTGCTGAGGGCAGAGCGGGCAGGGAAAGGGAGGCCCTTTGGAGGAGCCTGAGGCGGCCAGGGGGTTGCTCCCTCGGGAGCTGGTGCCCTGAGGGCTGCTGCAGTGCAGGCAGGGCAGGAGGCAGCTGAGAACCTCCTTTGCCTTCTGGCAGAACCATCAGCTGCAGACGGCCATCGCCGAGGCCGAGGAGCGTGGGGAGATGGCCCTGAAGGATGCCAGGAGGAAGCTGGAGGAGCTGGAATGTGCCCTGAGCAAAGACAAGGAGGAGCTGGCTCGCCTGCTGAAGGAGTACCAGGAGCTGCTGAACATCAAGATTGCTCTGGACGTGGAGATTGCCATGTACAGGAAGCTGCTGGAGGGAGAGGAGAACAGGTGAGAGCTTCTGAGCCAGCCTGGGCTGCCCAAGGTGCTTGGAGGAGGAGAGGCAGGAAGGGATCTGTGCTTGGAGAGGGAAGCACTGCTCCTGGCAGCCCTGGGACTGAGCTCTTGGTTGGTTCCTGAGCTGTGGGGCAAAGCTGCTTCCTCAGCTCCAGCCTGAACCTCCCCTTCTCAAGCTGGACTTGAGGATCTCAAAGGTCTCTCCAAAGCCCAAGAGTTCTGCACTCTCAATGGACTTTGAGGAGGAGAGGCAGAGATCTGACCCTGGATACCTTGAGTTTAATCTCACTTGGGGGCACTTGGGATGGTCAGGACTGGGTATTGCCAGGGTGGGAACCTCACCACATCCTCTCTGTGACATGTGGTGAAGCTCTGATGCTTTGCATCCACTCGAGGGATGAATCTCTTCTCAGTCAAGGTCTAACTCTCGGGGTGGAGGTTTCCATATTTCTTGTGCTGCTTTTAGTTCAAGGCTGCTCTCAAAGGAAAAGCTGGGAACAGGCTGCCCAGGGAGGCTGTGGCTGCCCCCTCCCAGGCTGGATGAGGCTTTGAGCAGCCTGGGCTGGTGGGAGGTGACCCTGCCCATGGCAGGGGGGCTTGGATCTGGATCATCTTTAAGGTCCCTTCCAACCCATTCCACACTTGGGAGACTCAGAAAGAGTGGGGAATGTGACCCTTGGGAACAGAGGGAGGTTGCCAGCTGAAGGACCTTGCAGTTCCCATGGGATTGGTCCTCTGTCCCTCAAGAGGCTTTGGCTTGCTAGTGGCAGAGGAGCTCCCAGGTTTGCTGTGCCTTGGGTTGGGTAACTGACATGTGCCAATTCCCCCCCAGGCTGTGCAACGATGGAATGTCCAACGTCAATGTCTGTGAGTACCTCCACTCCTTCCCTGGGGAAAGAGGAGCAGGCCAGGGGAGGCTGCAGCAAAGTCCTCTCTTGGGGAGCTCCATGGGAGCAGTGGGCAGGGGAGGTGCAGCCTGTGGGGGCAAGGGAGATGCAACCTGTGGGCAGCAGTGTGCATGGGAGATGTAACCTGTGGGGGAAAGGGAGACGTAAGGTGTGGGGGCAGGGGAAATGCAGCCTGTGGAGGCAAGGGAGATGCAGCCTGTGAGGGCAAGGGGGATGCAGCCTGTGGACAGCAGTGGGCAAGGGAGATGCAGCCTGTGGGGGCAAGGGAGATGCAACCTGTGGACAGCAGTGGGCAAGGGAGATGCAGCCTGTGGGAGCAAGTGAGATGCAACCTGTGGGGGCAAGGGAGATGCAACCTGTGGGGGCAAGGGAGATGTAATCTGTGGGGGCAAGGGAGATGTAAGGTGTGGGGGCAGGGGAGATGTAACCTGTGGGGGCAAGGGAGATGTAAGATGTGGGGACAAGGGAGATGCAGCCTGTGGGCAGCAGTGGGCAGGGGAGATGTAACCTGTGGGGGCAAGGGAGATGCAGCCTGTGGACAGCAGTGGGCAAGGGAGATGCAGCCTGTGGGGGCAAGGGAGATGCAACCTGTGGACAGCAGTGGGCAAGGGAGATGCAGCCTGTGGGAGCAAGTGAGATGCAACCTGTGGGGGCAAGGGAGATGCAACCTGTGGGGGCAAGGGAGATGTAATCTGTGGGGGCAAGGGAGATGCAGCCTGTGGACAGCAGTGGGCAAGGGAGATGCAGCCTGTGGGGGCAAGGGAGATGTAACCTGTGGGGGCAAGGGAGATGCAGCCTGTGGGGGCAAGGGAGATGCAGCCTGTGGGCAGCAGTGAACGAGGGAGGTGTAACCTGTGCTTGCCTTGCAGCTGTGGTCGGCAAAGGCAGCGTCTCCGGAGTCAGAGGAGGCTTCGGAGGAGGCAGCGGCATGGGAGGAGGCTTCGGAGGAGGCAGCGGCATGGGAGGAGGCTTCGGCGGCGGCAGCTGCGGCATAGGAGGAGGCTTCGGAGGAGGCAGCTGCGGCATAGGAGGAGCAGGAGGCAGCTTCGGAGGGGGCAGCATGGGCGGCAGCTGCGGCATGGGGGGAGCGGTGTACGGCGGCGGCTTCTCGTCGGGCAGCGGCAGGGTGTGCGGCTCCGGCGGGGGCTCGTCCTCCGTGCGCAGATGTGTGACCACCACCTCGGTCAAGTCTTCCGGAGTGAGGTTCTGAGCCCCGCGGGCAGCGAGCAGAAGGAAAGCAGCGGCTCCTCTCTCCCCCCAGCAGCAGCAGCAGCCCAGCCTCCCCCGCTCCTGCCACCACACGAACTGTCCCCCCCGTGCCCCAGCGCATCCTCTCGGCTTGGCGCCCCCGCGGGAGCCTCCCGGCCGTGCCCCGTCCCCTGGGCGGCCCTGGCGAGCTGCCCCTTAGCTGCTGCTGCGGCGGCGGCCGTGGGGCTGTCCCGCAGGGAGAGCTGGTGTCCAGGAGGGGCCCTTCTGCCTTCCTCGCTGTGTTGTACATTCGTGGCTGCCTGCCGGCAATGGTCTAGAGAAGTTCTCTTTCCTCCTCTGTCCTCCCCTGCCTTGCTCCACGGCCGTGCCCCTGGGGTGCTTCTGCAGGCAGTGCCTCCTGCTGCTTCCTTTCTCTAGGCTTTGGCTCAGGGCAGGTGTGGGGCAGTGGGGCCTGGTCCCCGGGCAGGCAAACATCTCCTGGGCAGGGGGCCAGAGGGATTGGCTGCCCCCGCAGGGCTGCTGGGAGCAGAAGCTCTCTCTGGAGCCCTGGCTTCCAGCTGCCCTTGCTCTTGCTGCCCTGCTCCCCCCCGGGATCAGCTCCCAGCCCCCTGGACTTGTTGTCAGGAGAAGAAAGTTTGCTCTTGGCTGCCAGCCCCCTGTGCCATGGGGTGAGCTGTGCTGTCCCCATGTCCCCTCCTCTCCTGCCTGTGGCCTCTCCTCCTTCCTCGGCGTGTTGCCATTCCCAATAAATTGCAGAGAACATTCCCAGAGTCTTTGTGTCGTGGCTGGGGAGGCCTCCTCTGGCCAGGGTGGCTTCTGCTGGGGGGGGAGCAGCCTGGTGGGGAGCTGGTCAGTGTGTCCTGCCTGAGCTCTGAGGGAGCTGACTGGGTGTGAGGAGAGAGGCAGGCAAGAGTCCAAGCAGCCTGAGTGATGCTCCTTGACTCATTCACCACTCACTCCTTGTAGTGCCCCAAATCCCAAGCCCAGCCTGGAGTGCTGGGGCCTGGATGCTCAGTTCCCATCCAAGAGCACTGGGAGCCCCAGCTGGAGCTTAGCACAGCTGGGGGCAGCTTCTGCTACAGCTCCAGCCTTGGAATGCTGTCTTGTCCCTCCCACAGCAGAAGTCTTCCAGTTATGTCTGGAACCTTCCAGCAGAGGTCCAGCACCTCCTGGATCAATGGGGGAGGCTGCAGGCCAGCCGAGGTCAATGTCCCCCGATCAATATCTGACTACCCCTGATCAATGTCTTTATCAGGTGATAGAATGAGATGAAATGGCCTCAAGCTGCCCCAGGGGAGGTTCAGGTTGGCCATGAGGAGCAACTTCTGTCCTGCAAGAGTGGTCAGGGGCTGGCCCAGGCTGCCCTGGGTGGAGTCCCCATGCTGGGAGGTGCTCCAGGACCCTGTGGCCATGGCTCTTGTGGCCAGGGTTTGGTGGCCATAGAATGGTTGGGGTTAGGAAAGTCCTCTGAGGTCATCCAGTCCAACCAGCAACCCAACTCCACCATGGGCACCAAAATGTGGCCCTGGTTGCCACGGCCACAGGGTTCTGGAGCACCTTCAGGGCTGGGGACTCCGCCACTCCCTGCCCTGGGTAACCTCTTCCATGGTGGGGCTGGGTTGATGGCTTGGGCTCAGGGACCTGTGAGGTCTTTTCCAACCCACACAACTCCATGATCCCATGGGACCTAGGGCTCAGCCTTCACACCCCCAAAGGCACTTTGTGCCCTGCTGTCCCTGCCCCATCCCACCACAGGGCTTGGCTAAGGTCCAAACTGCTGCTGCTCTAGGACAGGAGGTGTCTCGACCTCCTGGGCTCCAGATGTTGGGAGCAGGAGGAAGCTGTGGACAGGGAATGCTGAAATCCCAGGCAGGAGGTGATGGGATCTGTGCAGGGCTGCTGCCGGGGTGGTGAAACCAGAGGAGACCCAAAGGTGCTGAGTGCTGATGGAGATCAGCAGCAGCAGCAGGGTGGGAGCAGACATCAGATCCCTGTGGCCTTGTCACTTCATCTGAGTTTCCTGCCTTGGAGAAGACTTTTGGTCTGTGGTAGGGGAAGGTGGCAATGGTAGGAGGCTTGTGGCCAGCTGGGGGAGGGCAGGCTTAGAGCTGCCTGTGAGCATGGATGTGGAGCTTGGCCAAGCAGCTCCCTGCTGGTGTGCAAGGGGAGTGTGGGCAGGCTGCAGAGCTCAGCACCCTGCGAGCACCAGGAGGGCTTGGGAACCACTGACTCACCCTCCCCTGAGTAGCAGTAGGAGCAAGAAGGGCTGAGAGGAGGTGATTCACCTCCTGCCCAGGGGCTCAGGTTCCCACCAGCTCCCTCAAGAGCCAATGGACAGCCCCAGAGCCTCTCCTCCAAGAGCAAGTGGGAGGCATTGGTGCAGCTCAAGGAGGGGCTGCGGGGGCAAGGCTGCTGGGCTGGATCTGAGCTGGGCCTCAGCTCCTCCACCACAAGGAGAGATCAAAGAGGCAGGGAGGGCTTTCAGGAGTGCTTCAGGAGTGCCACCACAAGCAGCTGGGAGCTGCCAGTGTCCCCAGAGCAGGTCAGGAAGCTGCAAAGCTAGGCAGAGGTCCAGGCCAGGTGGTGAGGAAAGGCTGTGGAGCCCTCGCAGAGGGACCTCTGCTGCCTCCCGAGCCCAGCAGAGGTGTGGTGGAGCTGGGGGAAGTGCCTGGGGCTGGCCCAGGCAGGAGAGGAGGAGAAGTGAAGGTCTGTGAGAAGCTGGGGCTGTGGCAGCAGCACTTTGGGGTTTGGCTTGGGGCAGGACTCAGCTATTTTTGCTCTCAGTTTTAAGAGTTTGTGTCTCCTCTGCAGCTTGAGAGGCTGCGGCTCGGCGTGGCCGGCACCGCTGGGAGGAGTCCTTGTGACATCCTCCCCCCCGCCCCCTGGTGCCAGCAGCTCTCTGCTGGCTGAGCTCTGAAGCTGCAGCCCGGCCTGGGCTCCATCAACCTGTTCTGCAGAGTCCACACTTTGCCTGCCGTGGAGGATTCTGCTGTGCACAGCCTCTTGTGCAAGAGATCTGAGGGAGCCGTGGAGCTCGGGCTGGTTGCTGAGTCTCACCTGGAGGAGGCTGCAGTGACTCCAGGCCTGGTTTAATCTTCACATCTTGTCTGCAGACGTCAGAGTGACTCAAGCTGGGTCTTATCTCCGTGTGCTGAGCGTGGTCAGCATGCAGGCATTTGGCTGACTTGACAGATCCTCCCCCTCCTCATGGTGCCACCAGCTGAGGTGTTCCAGCCAGGCCCTGCTGCCTGCTGAGGAAGGCAGCTCCCAAGAGGTGTTTGGCAATCTGCAGGAGGTCAGAAATGATCTGAGCTGCCCCACAGCTGGGTGGGACCACAGGCCATGAGTGGAGCACCTGGAGAGCTGAGCTCTGTGTCTTTGGGGGATGGAAGACCCTCTGAGCTATGAGACCCTCCTCAGGTCAGCAGCTTCGAGAGGGAAGGTGTCCCCTGCTGGTGGGCTTGGCTGCCCAGCCTCCAGCTGCTGCCTGTCCCAGGCAGCAGGTCAGACACATCTGGGCAGCCAGGACCTGAGTCCCTCAAGAGCAGGAAAATCCTTGGCAAACCATTTCTGGAGTTCCTCAAAGCTGAATAACTTTTGGTCAACCAGGACTTGAGTCCCTCAGGAGCAGGAAAAGCCTTGGCCAACCATGACTTGAATCCCCCAAGAGCAGGATAAACCTTGGCCAACCATGACCTGAATCCCCCAGGAGTAGGATAAACCTTGGCCAACCATGACTTGAATCCCCCAGGAGTAGGATAAACCTTGGCCAACCATGACTTGAATCCCCCAAGAGGAGAAAACCTTGGCCAACCATGACTTGAGTCCCTCCAGAGCAGGAAAAACCTTGGCCAACCATGACCTGAATCCCTCAGAAGTAGGATAAACCTTGGCCAACCATGACTTGAGTCCCTCAAGAGTAGGATGAACCTTGGCCAACCATGACCTGAATCCCTCAGGAGTAGGATAAACCTTGGCCAACCATGACTTGAGTCTCCAGAGTAGGAAAAGCCTTGGCCAACCATGAAATGAATCCCCCAGGAGTAGGATAAACCTTGGCCAACCATGACCTGAATCCTTCAGGAGTAGGATAAACCTTGGCCAAACATGACCTGAACCTCTCAAGAGCAGGATAAACCTTGGCCAACCATGACTTGAATCCCCCAAGAGGAGAAAACCTTGGCCAACCATGACTTGAGTCCCTCAAGAGCAGGAAAAACCTTGGCCAACCATGACTTGAATCCCCCAGGAGCAGGAAAAACCTTGGCCAACCATGACTTGAATCCCCCAAGAGCAGGATAAACCTTGGCCAAACATGACCTGAACCTCTCAAGAGCAGGATAAACCTTGGCCAACCATGACTTGAGTCCCTCAAGAGCAGGAAAAACCTTGGCCAACCATGACATGAATCCCTCAGGAATAGGATGAACCTTGGCCAACCATGACCTGAACCTCTCAAGAGCAGGATAAACCTTGGCCAACCATGACCTGAATCCCTCAAGAGTAGGATGAACCTTGGCCAACCATGACCTGAATCCCTCAAGAGTAGGATAAACCTTGGCCAGCTGTTTCTTGAGACCCTCAAGGGTAGGATAAAGCTTGGCCAGCTGTGACTTAAATCCCTGAAGGGTAGGATAGCCCTTGGCCAACCATCACTTGGGGCCATGAAGGGTAGCACAACCCTTGGCCAACCATCACTTGGGGCCCTCAAGGGTAGGATAGCCCTTGGCCAACCATCACTTGGGGCCCTCAAGGGTAGGATAGCCCTTGGCCAACCATCACTTGGGGCCATGAAGAGTAGGATAACCCTTGGCCAGCCATCACTTGGGGCCATGAAGGGTAGGATAGCCCTTGGCCAACCATCACTTGGGGCCCTCAAGGGTAGCACAACCCTTGGCCAACCATCACTTGGGGCCCTCAAGGGTAGCACAACCCTTGGCCAACCATCACTTGGGGCCCTCAAGGGTAGCACAACCCTTGGCCAACCATCACTTGGGGCCCTCAAGGGTAGGATAGCCCTTGGCCAACCATCACTTGGGGCCATGAAGAGTAGGATAACCCTTGGCCAACCATCACTTGGGGCCCTCAAGGGTAGGATAGCCCTTGGCCAACCATCACTTGGGGCCATGAAGGGTAGCACAACCCTTGGCCAACCATCACTTGGGGCCATGAAGAGTAGGATAACCCTTGGCCAACCATCACTTGGGGCCCTCAAGGGTAGGATAGCCCTTGGCCAACCATCACTTGGGGCCATGAAGGGTAGCACAACCCTTGGCCAACCATCACTTGGGGCCATGAAGGGTAGCACAACCCTTGGCCAACCATCACTTGGGGCCATGAAGGGTAGCACAACCCTTGGCCAACCATCACTTGGGGCCATGAAGGGTAGCACAACCCTTGGCCAACCATCACTTGGGGCCATGAAGGGTAGGATAACCCTTGGCCAACCATCACTTGGGGCCATGAAGGGTAGGATAGCCCTTGGCCAACCATCACTTGGGGCCATGAAGAGTAGGATAACCCTTGGCCAACCATCACATGGGGCCCTCAAGGGTAGGATAGCCCTTGGCCAACCATCACTTGGGGCCATGAAGGGTAGGATAACCCTTGGCCAACCATCACTTGGGGCCATGAAGGGTAGGATAGCCCTTGGCCAACTATCACTTGGGGCCATGAAGAGTAGGATAACCCTTGGCCAACCATCACATGGGGCCCTCAAGGGTAGGATAGCCCTTGGCCAACCATCACTTGGGTCCCTCAAGGGTAGGATAGCCCTTGGCCAACCATCACTTGGGGCCCTCAAGGGTAGCACAACCCTTGGCCAACCATCACTTGGGGCCCTCAAGGGTAGCACAACCCTTGGCCAACCATCACTTGGGGCCATGAAGGGTAGCACAACCCTTGGCCAACCATCACTTGGGGCCCTCAAGGGTAGCACAACCCTTGGCCAACCATCACTTGGGGCCATGAAGGGTAGCACAACCCTTGGCCAACCATCACTTGGGGCCATGAAGGGTAGGATAGCCCTTGGCCAACCATCACTTGGGGCCCTCAAGGGTAGGATAGCCCTTGGCCAACCATCACTTGGGGCCCTCAAGGGTAGGATAGCCCTTGGCCAACCATCACTTGGGGCCATGAAGGGTAGGATAGCCCTTGGCCAACCATCACTTGGGGCCCTCAAGGGTAGGATAGCCCTTGGCCAACCATCACTTGGGGCCATGAAGGGTAGCACAACCCTTGGCCAATCATCACTTGGGGCCCTCAAGGGTAGGATAACCTTTGGCCAACCATCACTTGGGGCCCTCAAGGGTAGGATAGCCCTTGGCCAACCATCACTTGGGGCCATGAAGGGTAGCACAACCCTTGGCCAACCATCACTTGGGGCCATGAAGAGTAGGATAACCCTAAGCCAACCATCACTTGGGGCCCTCAAGGGTAGGATAGCCTTTGGCCAACCATCACTTGGGGCCCTCAAGGGTAGGATAACCCTTGGCCAACCATCACTTGGGGCCCTCAAGGGTAGGATAGCCCTTGGCCAACCATCACTTGGGGCCCTCAAGGGTAGGATAGCCCTTGGCCAGCCATCACTTGGGGCCATGAAGGGTAGGATAACCTTTGGCCACGTGTGGCTTGTGCCCCTGAAGAGCAGCACTGCCCCTGGCCCACTGTTGCCTGAGCTCCTCTCAAGGCTTCTGTTTCCCACTCCCCTGCATCCCATTGTGTGAAGAGCCTGTGGTGCCCTGCAGCCCCATCCCAGGGACAGTCCAAGTCTTCAGCTCCTCTGGTGGCTTTGGAAGGTGACTCTCTGGCTTGGTTTCCAAAGGGGCTGAGGTGCCTGGGCCAGCTCCTGATCCTTTCAAACAACACTTGAGCTGTACCAGCTGTGAGGGTGATGCTGCTGAGCCAAACACCTTTTGGAAGGTGAACTCAAAGCAGTCATTGACCTCCTGGAGCGCTGTGAAGGCTTTAAAAGAGATTCCCCATCCAGGACTTTCAGGAACTAAGCACTGGGGAAATATCCTTAGAGAGGTTCTGCTCCTTGAGTCTCCTCTGCTGAGACCCTACCTCCAATCCTGGACTCTGCTGAGACCTCACCTCCAATCCTGGACTCTGCTGAGACCTCACCTCCAATCCTGGACTCTGCTGAGACCTCACCTCCAATCCTGGCCTCTGCTGAGACCTCATTTCCAATCCTGCCTCCAGCTCTGCTGTCCCCAGCAGCAGGAGGACACAGAGCTGCTGAAGGGAGTCCAGAGGAGGCCACAGAGAGGCTGCCAGGGCTGGAGCAGCTCTGCTGGGAGCACAGGCTGAGGGAGCTGGGGCTGGGCAGCCTGCAGGGCAGAAGGCTCCAGGGGGAGCTCAGAGCTGCCTGAAGGGATCCTGCAGGAAGGCTGCAGAGAGACTTTGGCTGAGGGGGGCTGGAGCCAGGCCCAGGGAGAATGGTTTGGAGCTGAGGCAGAGCAGGGTTGGAGTGGAGCTGAGGGAGAAGTTCTGCAGCAGGAGGCTGCTGAGAGCCTGGCCCAGGCTGCCCAGGGAGGCTGTGGCTGCCTCCTGCCTGGGGGTGCTGAGGGCCAGGCTGGATGAGGCCCTGAGCAGCTGAGCCTGGCTGAGAGGAGTCCCTGGGCAGGGTGGGGAGGTTGGAAGTGGCTGAGCTCTGAGCTCCCTTCCATGCTGAGCCATCCCAGAAGTGAGGAGACCCAGAAGCTATCTGCAGGACGCCTCTCAGGTGACCTTCCTGGTCCATGGCCCAGCAGCTGGGGCAGGACATCAGCCTTCAGGTGGCTGCTTTGCAGCTGCAGCTCCTGGCTGGACAGGAAATAGTCCTCCAAGAAATGTGCTCAGCTGCCTCCTGCCCTCCAGCCCAACCCTGCTGTGGTTGGAGAGGTGGCCAAAGAGGTCACACCTCGGGATGGACACAAGCATCAGAGCTGCTTCTACCCTTAGCTGTCTGTCACTCCAGAGGGACCAAGTCTGCTGCACTCAGCTTCATCCTTTCTTTGCCTCCTTGGCTAAAACCAAAGCCATTGGAACTGCTAAGAGCCTGCTGTCCCTGCCTGCATTCCTCTGCCTCCAGTCACCACCCTCCAGGGTCCAAAGTGGCCTTCAGTCACCTGCAGGTTCAGCAGCACCTGTGGCCATCTGGAAGGCTCAAGGAAAGAGCTTGTAGAATCCTAGGATGGATTTGGGTTGGAAGGGAGCTCAAGGCTCAGCCAGCTCCAAGCCCCTGCCATGCCAAGGGACACCTCCCCCCAGCCCAGCTTGCTCAGAGCCTCATCCTGCCTGGCCCTGAGTACCTCCAGGGATGGAGCAGCCACAGCCTCCCTGGGCAGCCTCTGCCAGGCTCTCCCCAGCCTCACTCTCAAGACTTTCTTCCTCCTCTCCACTCTCAATCTCTCCTCCCCCAGCTCCAATCCATCTCCCCTCACCCTGCCCCTCCCAGCCCTTCTCCCAAGTCCCTCCCCAGCTCTCCTGGAGCCTCTTCAGCTCCTGAAAGCTGCTCTGAGCTCTCCCTGCAGCCTTCTCTTCTCCAGGCTGCCCAGCCCCAAGCGTCCCAGCCTGGCCCCACAGGGGAGGCTCTGCAGCCTCTGCTCCTCTTGGTGGCCTCCTCTGGAGCCTCTCCAGCAGCTCCAGGTCCTCCCTGTGCTGGGGGTCCCAGGGCTGGGGGCAGTGCTGCAGGGGAGGTCTGAGCAGGGCAGAGGGCAGAGTCCCCTCCCTGTGCTGCTGCTCTGCCTCCTGCTGCTGCAGCCCAGCTCAGGGTTGGCTTCTGGGCTGCCAGTGACCACTGCTGGCTCCTGGGGACTCTGTCACCGACTGCCACCCCCAAGGCCTTCTCCTCAAAGCTGCTCTTGGGCCACTCCTCTTCCAGCCTGGATTACTTTGGGATTGCCTTGCCCCAGGTGCAGGAACCTTGTAGCTGGCCGTGAAGCTGGCATGGGCTTGGACACCTTTGTCCTCTTGCTCCTTCTGCTCTGGAGCTCAGGTTTGGTCATCTCAGACTCTGAGGGACACAGTTGGAAGACACCTACCCCAGAAGCAGCCTTCCCCCATCCCCATGGATGCTCCTCCTTCATGGATTCCCAGAGTGCCAGCTGGGAAGGGACCTCCAGGATCATCTGCTGCAACCCTTCTTGGCCACAGTGGAGTTGAGCTGAGCTGCCCCAGCACCCTGCCAAGCTGAGCCTTCACCCTGTGCAGTGGAGAGGACTCCACCACTTCCCTGGGGAGGTGATTCCAGTGTCCAACTCTTCTGGAGTCCCATTGGGGTCTCCCCAGGATGGGAATCTGCCCAGGATGGGAATCTCCCCAGCAGCAACTCCTCCCCACCAGCCCTCTCCTTGCCATGAGGCTCCTCACCAAGAGGGAGTCTCCCTCCTCCTGGTGGCCACCCCTGATGTCCTGCCCCATGGTGCTGAGGTCTCCCCTGAGCCTTCTCTTCTCCAGGCTGCCCCAACCCCACTCTCTCAGCCTCTCCTCACGTGGCAGGGCCCAGATGAAGCAGAAGTGCTGACCCTCATCAAAAGGCAAGGTGTGGAAAGCTGCCTCCTGCCACCTCAGCAGCAATTTTCCACTTGAGAAGGAGATTTGGGGTGTGCTTGGGGTAGAGGGGGGGAGGAGGGGGGAGGGAGTTGTGAAAGCCTCCTTCTCATCACTTTCCACCCAAAGCCTTCCTGACCTGCAGCATCCAGACCCAGACAAAGAGCCACATCAGCAGCAGGAGCAGGTAGGGAGGTGGGAGGAGGAGGAGATGACTCCATCCCTACCAAACAGAAGCCTTGCAGATGCCATGAAGATAGGAGGCTCCATGGGCTCCCTGAGAGCTGTTCCAGGGCTCTGGCTCTTGGCTTCTGCCTCACAAGGAGGATTGCTGGGTGGAGTCAGCAGCTTGGCAAAACTCTGCTAACCACCAAGCTGATGAGGACACCAAATTGGTTTCCTCTTCACGCCCTGGGAGGCTCAGCCCAACTCCAGCAGCAGATAAAAGGGGATGCCTGAAGCTGTGGAGCTAGAGGAGACTCTGCACACTTCTCTCCCTCAGCAGAGAGGCTCCCTTGGGCTTTTCTGCTCCACTCAACTCAGCTTGGGCTCCCTGCCCTCCTCGACTCAACTCAACTCAACTCAACTCAACTCAGCCTTCCTGCCCTCCTCAACTCAACTTAGGCTCCCTGCCCTCCTCAACTCAACTCAACTTGGGCTTCCTGCCCTCCTCAACTCAACTCAACTCATCTCAATTCAACTCAACTCAACTCAACTCAGCTCAACTCAGCTCAACTCAACTCAACTCAACTCAGCTCAGGCTTCCTGCCCTCCCCAGCCCAGCTCAGCGCCACGGCCATGTCTCGGCAGTCCGTCTGCAGAAGCTTCGGAGGAGGGAGCAGGAGGGGGTTCAGCTCTTGCTCTGCTGTTGGCTTTGGAGGCAGCGGGGGCAGGAGCAGGATCAGCTACAGCTCCTTCTCCAGCTGCCGGGGCGGCGGCGGGGGGCGCTGCGGGGGCTTCAGCAGCAGGAGCCTGCACAACCTGGGCGGCGGCGGCAGCAGGATCTCCATGGGAGGCTCTTACGGATACGGCTGCAGGGTCGGCGGCTTCGGCCCAGCCTTCGGGGCAGGATTCGGCAGCGTCGGCGGAGGGGTCATTGGGGGGGGGATAGGCGGCTTTGGGGGGCCTGTGAGGTGCGGCCCTGCCTTCCCCGGGGGCATCCAGCCGGTGCAGGTGGACCCCAGCCTGCTGCGGCCGGTGCGCGTCGACATCGACCCCCAGATCCAGCAGGTGAAGTGCCAGGAGAAGGAGCAGATCAAGACCCTCAACAACCAGTTTGCCTCCTTCATTGACAAGGTGAGAGGCTGCACCGCTGCTGCCCCGGCCCTGGGGACCCTGAGGAACCAGGCTTGCACTGGAGGGACTCCAAAGGTCCCTTCCAGCCCAGTGCTGGGGATGTCTCTGCTCACTGCAGCAGGGTTGTAGCAGAGGACCCTGAGAGGTCGCTTCCAGCCCAGTGCTGGGGATGTCTCTGCTCACTGTAGGGAGGTTGGAGCAGAGGACTCTCAGAGGTCTCTTCCAGCCTAGTGCTGGGGGTGTCTCTGCTCACTGCAGCAGGGTTGGAGCAGAGGACCCTCAGAGGTCCCTTCCAGCCCAGTGCTGGAGATGTCTCTGCTCACTGCAGCAGGGTTGGAGCAGAGGACTCTCAGAGGTCTCTTCCAGCCTAGTGCTGGAGATGTCTCTGCTCACTGCAGCAGGGTTGGAGCAGAGGACCCTCAGAGGTCGCTTCCAGCCCAGTGCTGGGGATGTCTCTGCTCACTGCAGCAGGGTTGTAGCAGAGGACCTTCAGAGGTCCCTTCCAGCCCAGTGCTGGGGATGTCTCTGCTCACTGCAGCAGGGTTGGAGCAGAGGACCCTCAGAGGTCGCTTCCAGCCCAGTGCTGGGGATGTCTCTGCTCACTGCAGCAGGGTTGGAGCAGAGGACCCTCAGAGGTCGCTTCCAGCCCAGTGCTGGGGATGTCTCTGCTCACTGCAGCAGGGTTGGAGCAGAGGACCTTCAGAGGTCCCTTCCAGCCCAGTGCTGGAGATGTCTCTGCTCACTGTAGGGAGGTTGGAGCAGAGGACCCTCAGAGGTCCCTTCCAGCCCAGTGCTGGGGGTGTCTCTGCTCACTGCAGCAGGGTTGGAGCAGAGGACCTTCAGAGGTCCATTCCAGCCCAGTGCTGGGGATGTCTCTGCTCACTGCAGCAGGGTTGGAGCAGAGGACCTTCAGAGGTCCCTTCCAGCCCAGTGCTGGGGATGTCTCTGCTCACTGCAGCAGGGTTGGAGCAGAGGACCCTCAGAGGTCGCTTCCAGCCCAGTGCTGGGGATGTCTCTGCTCACTGCAGCAGGGTTGGAGCAGAGGACCCTCAGAGGTCGCTTCCAGCCCAGTGCTGGGGATGTCTCTGCTCACTGCAGCAGGGTTGGAGCAGAGGACCTTCAGAGGTCCCTTCCAGCCCAGTGCTGGAGATGTCTCTGCTCACTGTAGGGAGGTTGGAGCAGAGGACCCTCAGAGGTCCCTTCCAGCCCAGTGCTGGGGGTGTCTCTGCTCACTGCAGCAGGGTTGGAGCAGAGGACCTTCAGAGGTCCATTCCAGCCCAGTGCTGGGGATGTCTCTGCTCACTGCAGCAGGGTTGGAGCAGAGGACCTTCAGAGGTCCCTTCCAGCCCAGTGCTGGGGATGTCTCTGCTCACTGCAGCAGGGTTGGAGCAGAGGACCTTCAGAGGTCCCTTCCAGCCCAGTGCTGGAGATGTCTCTGCTCACTGCAGCAGGATTGGAGCAGAGGACCTTCAGAGGTCCCTTCCAGCCCAGTGCTGGAGATGTCTCTGCTCACTGCAGCAGGGTTGGAGCAGAGGACCTTCAGAGGTCCCTTCCAGCCCAGTGCTGGAGATGTCTCTGCTCACTGCAGCAGGGTTGGAGCAGAGGACCTTCAGAGGTCCCTTCCAGCCCAGTGCTGGAGATGTCTCTGCTCACTGCAGCAGGGATGGAGCAGAGGACCTTCAGAGGTCCCTTCCAGCCCAGTGCTGGGGATGTCTCTGCTCACTGCAGCAGGGTTGGAGCAGAGGACCTTCAGAGGTCCCTTCCAGCCCAGTGCTGGGGATGTCTCTGCTCACTGCAGCAGGGTTGGAGCAGAGGACCTTCAGAGGTCCCTTCCAGCCCAGTGCTGGGGATGTCTCTGCTCACTGCAGCAGGGTTGGAGCAGAGGACCCTGAGAGGTCCCTTCCAGCCCAGTGCTGGAGATGTCTCTGCTCACTGCAGCAGGGTTGGACTGCAGGACCTTCAGAGGTCCCTTCCAGCCCAGTGCTGGGGATGTCTCTGCTCACTGCAGCAGGGTTGGAGCAGAGGACCCTGAGAGGTCGCTTCCAGCCCAGTGCTGGAGATGTCTCTGCTCACTGAAGCAGGGTTGGAGCAGAGGACCTTCAGAGGTCCCTTCCAGCCCAGTGCTGGGGCTGTCTCTGCTCACTGCAGGGAGGTTGGAGCAGAGGACCTTCAGAGGTCCCTTCCAGCCCAGTGCTGGGGATGTCTCTACTCACTGCAGCAGGGTTGGAGCAGAGGACCTTCAGAGGTCCCTTCCAGCCCAGTGCTGGGGCTGTCTCTGCTCACTGCAGCAGGGTTGGAGCAGAGGACCTTCAGAGGTCCCTTCCAGCCCAGTGCTGGAGATGTCTCTGCTCACTGCAGCAGGGTTGGAGCAGAGGACCCTGAGAGGTCCCTTCCAGCCCAGTGCTGGGGATGTCTCTGCTCACTGCAGCAGGATTGGAGCAGAGGACCTTCAGAGGTCCCTTCCAGCCCAGTGCTGGGGATGTCTCTACTCACTGCAGCAGGGTTGAGCAGAGGACCCTGAGAGGTCCCTTCCAGCCCAGTGCTGGAGATGTCTCTGCTCACTGCAGCAGGGATGGAGCAGAGGTCACTTCCAGCCCAGTGCTGGGGATGTCTCTGCTCACTGCAGCAGGATTGGAGCAGAGGACCTTCAGAGGTCCCTTCCAGCCCAGTGCTGGAGATGTCTCTGCTCACTGCAGCAGGGTTGGACTGCAGGACCTTCAGAGGTCCCTTCCAGCCCAGTGCTGGAGATGTCTCTGCTCAGTGCAGGGAGGTTGGACTGAAGGACCCTCAGAGGTCCCTTCTAACCCAACCCATTCTATTGCTCCATGAACTTCCCTGTGCTGTGGAGAGGGCAATGTTGTCCTTCTCAGCTCAACTCTGGCAGGTCTGGAGGGCTTCTGGTGCTGTTTTCCTGGAGTCCTCCCAAGGAAACCTGAGCCTTGGGCTCCCCACAGCATCCAGAGCACCTTCTCGAGGTGTGGTTGATCCCAGCTCTTCCTTAGGTTTCTCTGCAGCCTCCTCTGTGTGTGGCCAGGCCAAAGCCACCACCAAGTGCTCAGCTGTCATGAGAGGTCCTCTGAGGTCTCAAAAGACTTCTCAAGGAGCTTAGGGATGTAGAAATGAGCTTGCAGGTGAGGCCTGGCTGCTCCTTATCTCGGCTCAGGCATGGAGGAGTCCTCCTCAGGCTGGGGAGCTGCTGCTCGAGGAAGGGCTCTGTGGGTTTCATAACCTGTGGCTGTGTCTCTGATGAGCTGCTGGGAGCTGTGGGGTTCCAGGCCCTGGGAGCTAAGCCCCAGAGATCTGATGCTCCTGCAGAGGAATGTGGGGCAAAGCTTGCAGCTGGAGCTGGCAACCACCTGGAGATCTGGGAGGAGAACTTTCCAGGGGATGAGGAACAGAAGAGCAGAAATGAAGGAGGGGCAAAAGAGGAACTCGAGGAGAAGTGGGGAAAGAGGAGGAAGAAGGAAAGGATCTTCCCCTTGGAACAGTGGCTTTCAGCTAGGCATAGCAGCATACTATCAGAGCTGGAAGGGACCACAAGGATCATCCAGTTCCAACCCCCCTGCCATGGGCAGGGACACCCCACACTAGATCAGCCTGGCCAGAGCCTCAGCCAGCCTGGGCTTAAACACCTCCAGGGCTGGGGCCTCAACCACCTCCCTGCACAACCCATTCCAGGGCTTCACCACTCTCATGGGGAAGAACTTCCTCCTCCCCTCCAGCCTGAATCTCCCCACCTCCAGCTTCATTCCATTCCCCCTAGTCCTGCCACTACCTGAGATCCTGAGCAGTCCCTCCCCAGCCTTCCTGTAGCCCCCTTCATGCATGGTCCTGGGGGGCTTTGGGCAAGGATTGCCTTGGGCTCCCAAAGGAGCAGCAGCTTGGAGGAGCACAACATCTCTGGGAGGGTCCCAGAGCTCTGTGAGCAGCACAGCTGGGAGGGTCCCAGAGCAGAGGCTGCCCAGAGAGGTGGTGGTGGAGTCTCCTTCTCTGGAGACTCTCAAGCCCCATCTGGCTGCATCCCTGTGTGAGCTGTGCTGGATTCCATGGTCCTGCCCTGGCAGGGATGTTGGGCTGGATGATCTCCAGAGGTCCCTTCCAAGCCCTAACAACCTCTGGCCCTGTGACCCTCTCCCCGGGTGAGTCTCTCACACAGCCCCTTGCTGGCTTGCAGGTTCGCTTCCTGGAGCAACAGAACAAGGTCCTCGCCACCAAGTGGGAGCTCCTCCAACAGCAAGGACCTACAGGGCCCAGGAAGAACCTGGATGTCATCTTTGAGAACTACATCCAAGGGCTGAGGAGGAGGCTGGAGGGGCTGGTGGGCCAGAGGAGCCAGCTGGAGTCGGAGCTGCAGAGCATGCGGCAGTACGTGGAGGAGTACAAGAGCAAGTGAGTGCCTGGCAGAGGAAGGGGGGAAGGAGCCCCCAGGCAGCAGAGGAGGCTGCCACACAGTCCTCCTTCTGCAGACAGGGGCCTTGGGGGGTCCCTGGAAGCAAGAGGCTTCCACTGGCTGGCTGCTGAGTGGTGCCAGAGTCTGATCTTGCCTTGTCCCCTCGGCCAGGTACGAAGAAGAAATCAACAGGCGAACAGCTGCCGAGAACGAGTTTGTGGTGCTCAAGAAGGTGAGGCAGGGAGGCAGCAGGAGAGAGAGAGAGGTGGGACAGGCTGCAGAGAGCTTGCAAGGAGGCAGCAGGAGGGAGGGAGAGGTGGGACAGGCTGCAGAGAGCTTGCAGGGAGGCAGGAGGAGGGAGGGAGAGGTGGGACAGGCTGCAGAGAGCTTGCAAGGAGGCAGCAGCAGGGAGGGAGAGTGGAGGGACAGGCTGCAGAGAGCTTACAAGGAGGCAGGAGGGAGGGAGGGAGGGTGGAGGGACAGGCTGCAGAGAGCTTGCAGGGAGGCAGCAGGAGGGAGGGAGAGTGGAGGGACAGGCTGCAGAGAGCTTGCAGGGAGGCAGCAGGAGGGAGGGAGTGTGGTGGGACTGGCTGCAGAGAGCTTGCAGGGAGGCAGCAGGAGGAAGGGAGAGTGGAGGGACAGGCTGCAGAGAGCTTGCCAGGAGGCAGCAGGAGGGAGGGAGGGAGGGAGAGTGGTGGCTGCAGAGAGCTTGCAGGGAGGCACAGCCCAGGCTAAGGAGCCTACAGCGAGCCACTGGCTGCCAGCAGCTGCTCTGTGCTGGGTGGAAGCAATTCCCTCTCTGTGTGATCTCTCCTTTAGGATGTGGACTGTGCCTACATGACTAAGGTGGAGCTGGAAGCCAAGGTGGGAGCCCTGACCGATGAGATCAGCTTCCTGAGGTGCATCTACGAGGAGGTAAGAGCTGCCCCTTCCCCTGGGCTGCCTGCAGGTACCAGGAGCTGTGGGGTGGCCAAAGGCTGAGGCCGGAGTGGTCGACCGGCTGGGTTGGGTCAGCTGAGCCTTCCTGGGCTGTCCTCTGCCCCCTGGATGGCCAAGTTGCCTCATTTCTGGGTTGCAGGAGCTGGCTCAGATGCAGACCATCAGCAGGGACCTGTCTGTGGTGGTGTCCATGGACAACAACCGGCACCTGGACCTGGACAGCATCATCGAGGAGGTCAGGCGGCAGTACGAGCAGGTGGCTCAGAACAGCAGAGCCGAGGCCGAGGCTTGGTACCAGAGCAGGGTGAGTCATGGAGGCCTCCCAGCACCTGGGACAGGCTCTGCTGGGTGCTGAGTCCCTTGTGAGAGAGGGCAGCAGGCGGAGTCTGGGCAGGCTGTGGCTGATGGGAGGCTTTGTGTCCCTGTGCTCAGTATGAAGAGCTGCAGAACACAGCTGGCAGGCACGGGGACAGCCTCCGCAACACCAAGATCGAGATCCAGGAGCTGACCAGGAACGTCCAGAGGCTGAGGGCTGAGATTGAGAGCGTGAAGAAGCAGGTAGGGCTTGGGGAGCATCTCCTGGGGGGCTGGCAGCAGGCTGCCCGAGCTCTGAGCTGCCTGAGCTGCTGAGGGCAGAGCGGGCAGGGAAAGGGAGGCCCTTTGGAGGAGCCTGAGGCGGCCAGGGGGTTGCTCCCTCGGGAGCTGGTGCCCTGAGGGCTGCTGCAGTGCAGGCAGGGCAGGAGGCAGCTGAGAACCTCCTTTGCCTTCTGGCAGAACCATCAGCTGCAGACGGCCATCGCCGAGGCCGAGGAGCGTGGGGAGATGGCCCTGAAGGATGCCAGGAGGAAGCTGGAGGAGCTGGAATGTGCCCTGAGCAAAGACAAGGAGGAGCTGGCTCGCCTGCTGAAGGAGTACCAGGAGCTGCTGAACATCAAGATTGCTCTGGACGTGGAGATTGCCATGTACAGGAAGCTGCTGGAGGGAGAGGAGAACAGGTGAGAGCTTCTGAGCCAGCCTGGGCTGCCCAAGGTGCTTGGAGGAGGAGAGGCAGGAAGGGATCTGTGCTTGGAGAGGGAAGCACTGCTCCTGGCAGCCCTGGGACTGAGCTCTTGGCTGGTTCCTGAGCTGTGGGGCAAAGATGCTTCCTCAGCTCCAGCCTGAACCTCCCCTCCTCAAGCTGGACTTGAGGATCTCAAAGGTCTCTCCCAAGCCCAAGAGTTCTGCACTCTCAATGGACTTTGAGGAGGAGAGGCAGAGATCTGACCCTGCATACCTTGAGTTTAACCTCAAGGCAGCTCTTGGCATTCTGGGGGGCACTTGGGATGGTCAGGACTGGGTATTGCCAGGGTGGGAACCTCACCACATCCTCTCTGTGACATGTGGTGAAGCTCAAATCTGGAGGAACCTCAGCACAAAGAGGGCCTGGAGAGGTCTTCCCTACTGAAACACTTTGGTGGCACCGAAGTCGTGCTGAGGCTGAAAGAGGGAAGTGGTTTGGGAGTGGCAGAGGAGCTCTCCCAACCCCAAGAGCTCTGCACTCTCAATGGACTTTGGGGAGCAAGTCTCTCTCAAAGGTCTCTCTCCACCTTCTTGCTTCCCTTCCTTGGCTGCAGGCTGAAGCTTTCCTCCTCTCTCACAACTCCTCTGAGGTTCCCTTGGTTTGATTTCAATGTTGAGCCCAAACTAGACCCAAGCTCCCTCCCCCCAGGGAATATTCCCAGTGGTTGAGGTTGGTGGGGAATGAAGGCAGCAGCTGGGAAGCCTCCTGGAGCTGCCTTGCTTGTGCTGCTGATGGAGTCACAGCTTCTGTTCCCTTCCCTGCACAGGCTCTGTGGAGACAACCCCTCCAACGTCAATGTCTGTGAGTATCTGGAGACCATGGAGCCGTGGGATGGGGTTGGGATGGAAGGGAGCTCAAGGCTCAGCCAGCTCCAAGCCCCTGCCATGCCCAGGGACACCTTCCCCCAGCCCAGGCTGCTCAGGGCCTCATCCAGCCTGGCCCTCAGCACCTCCAGGCAGGAGGCAGCCACAGCCTCCCTGGGCAGCCTCTGCCAGGCTCTCCCCAGCCTCACTTCCTCCTCTCCACTCTCAATCTCTCCTCTCCCAGCTCCAATCCATCTCCCCTCACCCTGCCCCTCACAGCCCTTCTCCCAAGTCCCTCCCCAGCTCTTCTGGAGCCTCTTCAGCTCCTGAAAGCTGCTCTGAGCTCTCCCTGCAGCCTTCTCTTCTCCAGGCTGCCCAGCCCCAAGCCTCCCAGCCTGGCCCCACAGGGGAGGCTCTGCAGCCTCTGCTCCTCTTGGTGGCCTCCTCTGGAGCCTCTCCAGCAGCTCCAGGTCCTCCCTGTGCTGGGGGTCCCAGGGCTGGGGGCAGTGCTGCAGGGGAGGGCAGGGCAGAGCAGAGGGCAGAATCCCCTCCCTGTGCTGGGGGTCCCAGGGCTGGCGGCAGTGCTGCAGGGGAGGGCAGAGCAGAGCAGAGCAGAGGGCAGAATCCCCTCCCTTGCCCTCATCCTCTGTGCCCTGCAGAGCAGCTTTTCCCCTGGGCTTGCTGAGGGCTCCCAGGCTGTCCCTTGGTGTGCCCTGAACCTGTCCCTCTCTTGCAGCCGTGGTTGGCAGAGCCACCCTGGCCGGAGGCCGAGCCGGAGGCTTCGGAGCCTGCGGCGCCGTGGGAGGAGGAGTCGGAGTCTGCACCCTGGGAGGAGGAAGCGTGGTGGGAGGCAGCTGCGGCGTGGGGGGAGGCCTCCTCAGCGCTGGCTTCTCCTCTGGCAGTGGAAGAGTTTGCAGCTCTGGGGGCAACTTTGTCTCTGGGGGGAGCTCCTCCTCGGTGCGCAGATGTGTGACCACCACCAGCCTCAAGTCCTCCGGCGTCAAGTACTGAGCCCCGGCTCGGCCCCCCCGGGGGGAGAGGCAGCCTCTCCTCTCCCCAGCCAGCAGCACAGCCCCTGCCCTCCCCAGCCAGCACCCAGGAAGGAAATGGACTCTCCCCCAGAGCTCACAGCCCCCTCACAACTCAGAATCATCCAGGTGGGAGAAGAGCTCTGAGGTCATCCAGCCCAACCAGCAGCCCAACACCACCATGGCCACCAAACCATGGTGCTGCAGTGCCAGGGCTCATCTGAGGTGGGAGAAGAGCTCTGAGGTCATCCAGCCCAACCAGCAGCCCAGCCCCACCATGGTGCTGCAGTGCCATGGCTCATCTGAGCATGCAGAAGAGCTCTGAGGTCATCCAGCCCAACCATCAACCCAACCCCACCATGGTGCTGCAGTGCCATGGCTCATCTGAGCATGGAGAAGAGCTCTGAGGTCATCCAGCCCAACCAGCAGCCCAGCCCCACCATGGTGCTGCAGTGCCATGGCTCATCTGAGCATGGAGAAGAGCTCTGAGGTCATCCAGCCCAACCATCAACCCAACCCCACCATGGTGCTGCAGTGCCATGGCTCATCTGAGCATGGAGAAGAGCTCTGAGGTCATCCAGCCCAACCAGCAGACCAACACCACCATGGTCCTGCAGTGCCATGGCTCATCCATGGTTGGAGGAGAGCTCTGAGGTCATCCAGCCCAACCAGCAGCCCAACATCACCATGGTGCTGCAGTGCCATGGCTCATCTGAGCATGGAGAAGAGCTCTGAGCTCATCCAGCCCTACCAGAAGCCCAACACCACCATGGTGCTGCAGTGCCATGGCTCATCTGAGCATGGAGAAGAGCTCTGAGGTCATCCAGCCCAACCAGCAGACCAACCCCACCATGGTGCTGCAGTGCCATGGCTCATCCATGGTTGGAGAAGAGCTCTGAGGTCATCCAGCCCAACCAGCAGCCCAACCCCACCATGGTGCTGCAGTGCCATGGCTCATCCATGGTTGGAGGAGAGCTCTGAGGTCATCCAGCCCAACCAGCAGCCCAACTCCACGATGATCCTGCAGTGCCATGGCTCATCTGAGCATGGAGAAGAGCTCTGAGGTCATCCAGCCCAACCAGCAGCCCAACACCACCATGGTGCTGCAGTGCCATGGCTCATCTGAGCATGGAGAAGAGCTCTGAGGTCATCCAGCCCAACCAGCAGCCCAACACCACCATGGTGCTGCAGAGCCAGGGCTCATCTGAGCATGGAGAAGAGCTCTGAGGTCATCCAGCCCAACCAGCAGCCCAACACCACCATGGTGCTGCAGAGCCAGGGCTCATCTGAGCATGGAGAAGAGCTCTGAGCTCATCCAGCCCAACCAGCAGCCCAACACCACCATGGTGCTGCAGTGCCATGGCTCATCTGAGGTGGGAGAAGAGCTCTGAGGTCACCCAGCCCAAACATCAACCCAACACCACCATGGTGCTGCAGTGCCATGGCTCTTCCATGGTTGGAGAAGAGCTCTGAGGTCATCCAGCCCAGCCAGCAGCCCAACCCCACCATGGTGCTGCAGAGCCAGGGCTCATCTGAGCATGGAGAAGAGCTCTGAGGTCATCCAGCCCAACCAGCAGCCCAACACCACCATGGTGCTGCAGTGCCATGGCTCATCCATGGTTGGAGAAGAGCTCTGAGCTCATCCAGCCCAACCAGCAGCCCAACCCCACCATGGTGCTGCAGTGCCATGGCTCATCCATGGTTGGAGAAGAGCTCTGAGGTCATCCAGCCCAACCAGCAGACCAACACCACCATGGTCCTGCAGTGCCATGGCTCATCCATGGTTGGAGAAGAGCTCTGAGGTCATCCAGCCCAACCAGCAGACCAACACCACCATGGTCCTGCAGTGCCATGGCTCATCCATGGTTGGAGGAGAGCTCTGAGCTCATCCAGCCCAACCAGCAGCCCAGCACCACCATGGTCCTGCAGTGCCATGGCTCATCTGAGCATAGAGAAGAGCTCTGAGCTCATCCAGCCCAACCATCAGCCCAACCCCACCATGGTGCTGCAGTGCCATGGCTCATCTGAGCATGGAGAAGAGCTCTGAGGTCATCCAGCCCAACCATCAACCCAACCCCACCATGGTGCTGCAGTGCCATGGCTCATCTGAGCATGGAGAAGAGCTCTGAGGTCATCCAGCTCAACCAGCAGCCCAACACCACCATGGTGCTGCAGTGCCATGGCTCATCTGAGCATGGAGAAGAGCTCTGAGGTCATCCAGCCCAACCATCAGCCCAACCCCACCATGGTGCTGCAGTGCCATGGCTCATCTGAGCATGGAGAAGAGCTCTGAGCTCATCCAGCCCAACCATCAGCCCAACCCCACCATGGTGCTGCAGTGCCAGGGCTCATCTGAGCATGGAGAAGAGCTCTGAGCTCATCCAGCTCAACCAGCAGCCCAACACCACCATGGTGCTGCAGTGCCATGGCTCATCCATGGTTGGAGAAGAGCTCTGAGGTCATCCAGCCCAACCAGCAGCCCAACCCCACCATGGTGCTGCAGTGCCATGGCTCATCTGAGCATGGAGAAGAGCTCTGAGGTCATCCAGCCCAACCAGCAGCCCAACACCACCATGGTGCTGCAGTGCCATGGCTCATCTGAGCATAGAGAAGATCTCTGAGCTCATCCAGCCCAACCAGCAGCCCAACCCCAGCATGGAGCCACAAGAGCCATGGTTCATCACCTTGGACCAGTACCCAGCAAGGCAATGACCTCTTCCCCAGAGCTCAGAGCCTTCTTACACCACAGGATCATTGAGGTTGGAGAAGACCTCACTGAGTCCAACCACCAAGCCAGCCCCACCATGGGCACTGAACCACGCCCCAGAGTGCCACATGCCAGCGTCCTGCCCGGGAGGAGATGCCCTGTGGCAGGAGCTGGCTCCTCCCTGAGCTCCAGCAGCCTGCAGGGATCTCCCTCCTGGGCTCAGAGCTCACCTGAGGACCTTTTCTTGCTGTGCTTCTTGCTGCTGTGCTGGCTGAGGAGCAGCTTGTGCAGCCCTGCTCTCCCCTGGCACCCTCAAAGGTCTCTTTTTCAGAGGCCCTGGTGCCCCCTTTGCACCTCCCCCACCCCCTGCATGTCCCCCACGGCCTTGGCTGCAGCTCTAGCAGGCAGCTCCTGCAGGAGGTGCCAGCAGCTGGCAGGCAGGGCTAGGAGTGAGGCTGAGGTCTCCCTCTCCACCTTGCCCTGGTGGAGCCATTTGGCAGCTTGAATGTGTTGTGGACTCCTTTCCCTCTTCTCCTTCCCCTCCTGTGCCCTGTGCTTGGCCTTCCTGCAGCCCTTCTGCTGCACCAAGCCTGCTGCATGGCTGCCTGCTGCCAGCAGCCCTCTCCTCCAGGTCCTTTTTGTTGCCAATAAACTGCAGAGAGATGAAAAGCTTTCCCTTGGTGTCATCTTCTCCCTTCCTGGGGTCCAGGGGAGGGCAGATCGCAGACCTGGCAGGGCTGGAGGGGTCCTCAGCAGTCCAGAAGGGACCCAGAAACCCCCAGAGCTTCTCACTGCCCTGAAGCAGGGGGGAGGAAGTGAGGAGGAAATCCAAGCTCCAAGCTTGGTGGAGCTCTGAGCAGCCTGCTCTAGCTGGAGGTGTCCCTTGATGACCTCAGAGGTCTCTTCCATCCTCTGCAGGTCCTGAGTGGTTGGAGGGGACCTTGCTGGGAGCTCCCCCAGCCCAACCCCCCCTGCCCCAGCAGGGCAGCCCCAGCAGCTTGCCCAGGGGCACAGTGCCCAGGGGGGGTTGGAAGCTCTCCACAACCTCTCTGGGCTCAGCCTGCTCCAGGCCTCCAGCAGCCTCCCCCCAAACTGCTTTCTCCTCCTGCCCTCCACTCTCTGCCCCTTGCCCTGGCCCTGGGCACCACTCAGCAGATGCCAGCCCCAGCACCCAAAGAGGAAGGGTCAGCACCCAGGGGAGAGGGCCAGCACCCAAAGGCCAGCACCCAGGGAGGAGGGCCAGCACCATTCTCACCACAGCCATGGCTCACAAGTGAGAGCCTGAGGGCAGCTGGCATCTGGCATTTCCCAACCACTGTGGTTGCTGCAGATCTGCCTGGGCTGCAGGTACCCTGCCTGGGCTGCAGTGCCCCTGCCTGGGCTGCAAGTCCTCTGCCTGGGCTGCAGTGCCCCAGCCTGGGCTGCAGTGCCTCTGCCTGGGCTGCAGTGCCCCGGCCTGGGCTGCAGGTCCCTTGCCTGGGCTGCAGTGCCCCAGCCTGGGCTGCAGGTACCCTGCCTGGGCTGCAGTGCCTCTGCCTGGGCTGCAGTGCCCCTTGCCTGGGCTGCAGTGCCTCTGCCTGGGCTGCAGTGCCCCGGCCTGGGCTGCAAGTCCCCTGCCTGGGCTGCAGGTCCCCTGCCTGGGCTGCAGTGCCCCTGCCTGGGCTGCAGTGCCTCTGCCTGGGCTGCAGTGCCCCTTGCCTGGGCTGCAGGTCCCCTGCCTGGGCTGCAGTGCCCCTGCCTGGGCTGCAGTGCCTCTGCCTGGGCTGCAGTGCCCCTTGCCTGGGCTGCAGTGCCCCTGCCTGAGCTGCAGTGCCTCTGCCTGGGCTGCAGGTCCCCTGCCTGGGCTGCAGTGCCCCTGCCTGGGCTGCAGTGCCTCTGCCTGGGCTGCAGTGCCCCGGCCTGGGCTGCAGGTCCCTTGCCTGGGCTGCAGTTCCCCTGCCTGGGCTGCAGTTCCCCTGCCTGGGCTGCAGGTCCCCAGCCTGGGCTGCAGTGCCCCTGCCTGGGCTGCAGTGCCCCTGCCTGGGCTGCAGGTCCCCAGCCTGGGCTGCAGGTCCCCAGCCTGGGCTGCAGTGCCCCTGCCTGGGCTGCAGTGCCTCTGCCTGGGCTGCAGTGCCCCTGCCTGGGCTGCAGTGCTCCAGCCTGGGCTGCAAGTCCTCTGCCTGGGCTGCAGTGCCCCTGCCTGGGCTGCAGGTCCCCAGCCTGGGCTGCAGTGCCCCTGCCTGGGCTGCAGTGCCTCTGCCTGGGCTGCAGTGCCCCTGCCTGGGCTGCAGTGACCCAGCCTGGGCTGCAGTGACCCAGCCTGGGCTGCAGGTGCTCTGCCTCTGCTGCAGTGCCCCTGCCTGGGCTGCAGTGCCCCTGCCTGGGCTGCAGGTCCTCTGCCTGGGCTGCAGTGCCCCTGCCTGGGCTGCAGTGCCCCTTGCCTGGGCTGCAGTGCCCCTGCCTGGGCTGCAGGTCCTCTGCCTGGGCTGCAGTGCCCCTGCCTGGGCTGCAGGTCCTCTGCCTGGGCTGCAGTGCCCCTGCCTGGGCTGCAGGTCCTCTGCCTGGGCTGCAGTGCCCCTGCCTGGGCTGCAAGTCCTCTGCCTGGGCTGCAGGTCCCCTGCCTGGGCTGCAGTGCCCCTGCCTGGGCTGCAGTGCCCCTGCCTGGGCTGCAGGTCCTCTGCCTGGGCTGCAGTGCCCCTGCCTGGGCTGCAGGTCCTCTGCCTGGGCTGCAGTGCCCCTGCCTGGGCTGCAAGTCCTCTGCCTGGGCTGCAGGTCCCCTGCCTGGGCTGCAGTGCCCCTGCCTGGGCTGCAGTGCCTCTGCCTGGGCTGCAGGTCCTCTGCCTGGGCTGCAGTGCCCCTGCCTGGGCTGCAGTGCCCCTGCCTCTGCTGCAGTGCCCCTGCCTCTGCTGCAGTGCCCCTGCCTGGGCTGCAGTGCCCCTGCCTGGGCTGCAGGTCCTCTGCCTGGGCTGCAGTGCCCCTGCCTGGGCTGCAGGTCCTCTGCCTGGGCTGCAGTGCCCCTGCCTGGGCTGCAGGTCCTCTGCCTGGGCTGCAGTGCCCCTGCCTGGGCTGCAAGTCCTCTGCCTGGGCTGCAGTGCCTCTGCCTGGGCTGCAGGTCCCCTTGCCTGGGCTGCAGTGCCTCTGCCTGGGCTGCAGTGCCCCTTGCCTGGGCTGCAGGTCCTCTGCCTGGGCTGCAGTGCCTCTGCCTGGGTTGCAGGTCCCCTTGCCTGGGCTGCAGTGCCCCGGCCTGGGCTGCAGTGCCCCTGCCTGGGCTGATCTGTGCAGGCTTTGATTTGGACCCAGAACCAAATTAAAGAGGAAGCAGCTCTGGTCTCAGAGCTCAGCCAGCTCCAAGCCCCTGCCATGCCAAGGGACACCTCCCCTCAGCCCAGGCTGCTCAGGGCCTCATCCAACCTGGCCCTCAGCACCTCCAGGCAGGAGGCAGCCACAGCCTCCCTGGGCAGCCTGTGCCAGGCTCTCCCCAGCCTCGCTTCCTCCTCTCCTCTCTCAATCTCTCCTCTCCCAGCTCCAATCCATCTCCCCTCATCCTGCCCCTCCCAGCCCTTGTCCCAGCTCCCTCCCCAGCTCTCCTGGAGCCTCTTCAGCTCCTGGCAGCTGCTCTGAGGTTCTCCTGGAGCCTTCTCCAGGCTCCGCACTCTCCCAGCCTGGCCTTGAGCACCTCCAGGGACGGAGCAGCCACAACCTCCCTGGGCAAGCTTCACCCTCAGGGTTGGACATCCCCTGCAGCCCAGCCCTGGGGCCCACTCCTGGTGCCCACTCCTGGTACCCATCCCTGCTGCCCACCCCTGCTGCCCACCCCTGCTGCCCACCCCTGCTGCCTTTCCTTCAGAGCCTTCCCTTGCTGGGCAGGAGCTTGGCTCTGACACTCCCCAAGGTTCTGCTCCTTTTTGGGGGTACTTCGGGGGGGCTGCTTTACCTTCCCCCCCCACCTCCTTTTTGGGGGTACTTTGGGGGGGCTGCTTTACCTTTCCTCCCCCCTCTCTCACCTCCTTTTTGGGGGTACTTTGGGGGGGCTGCTTTACCTTTCCTCCCCCCTCCTCACCTCCTTTTTGGTGGCACTTTGGGGGGGCTGCTTTACCTTCCCCCCCCCCCCCATCTCCTTTTTGGGGGTACTTCGGGGGGGCTGCTTTACCTTTCCCCCCCCCCATCTCCTTTTTGGGGGTACTTTGGGGGGGCTGCTTTACCTTTCCTCCCCCCTCTCTCACCTCCTTTTTGGGGGTACTTTGGGGGGGCTGCTTTACCTTTCCTCCCCCCTCTCTCACCTCCTTTTTGGGGGTACTTTGGGGGGGCTGCTTTACCTTTCCTCCCCCCTCTCTCACCTCCTTTTTGGGGGTACTTTGGGGGGGGCTGCTTTACCTTTCCCCCCCCCTCATCTCCTTTTTGGGGGTACTTTGGGGGGGGCTGCTTTACCTTTCCTCCCCCTCCCTGCTCCTTTTTGGGGGTACTTCGGGGGGGGCTGCTTTACCTTTCCCCCCCTCTCTCTCACCTCCTTTTTGGGGGTACTTTGGGGGGGCTGCTTTACCTTTCCTCCCTCTTTCTCACCTCCTTTTTGGGGGTACTTTGGGGGGGCTGCTTTACCTTTCCTCCCTCCTTTCCCTGGCTGCCCTCTGGGTGCTGCTGCTGCTCCTGCGCTGAGCTCCTGCGAGCCCAACTGCGCTTCCCCCGAGGCCGGGGGTGGGATGGACTCCCAATTGATCACCGAGGCTGACCTTGATTGGGCTAATTATCGGCTCCCGGGCGATGGGGATGCCAGCCCCGGTGCCAGCCGAGTGTGGGCGGCCGAGGTGCGCTGCCCGGGCGCGGGGGAAGGCAGCCCCGGGGCCGGGTTGCTAATCAGGTTGTTTACCCCGGGCTGCGCATCTGCCCCGGCTGCTCCCCAGCTGTTTCAGCTTCCTGTGGGCAGGGAGCTCATTAAAGGCTCTTCTCAGCCGTCAGCAGCGGCGTTTGATCCCTGCCGAGGCTCTCAGCCCTCTTCCCTGCCTGCTGCCTGCCGCTCCCGAGCCCGGGGAGCCGCCGGTTCCCTGCCTGCCCGCCCCGGGAAGGTTGAGCCTCCGATGGGGAGAGGCTGTCCCCACGCTTCCAGAAGCCCTCTGCGTGTGGAGAGAGCCTCTGGGATGGGGAAGGGAAGGAAAGGAAGGGCTTGGAGCCTGGGAAAGGAGGCTGGGGAGGAAACTGGGCTGAGCTGGGGGTGGAAAGCAGCAGCAGGACCTGGCTGTGGGAGAGCAATCCCCGAGGGGTGGCTGTGACACAGGGGAGGGACAGCAGAGCAGCTCCAGGATCAACAGCTCAGCCCAGGAGGGCTGCAGCAGGGCCAAGGAAGGGCAAAGGGAGCTGGGGAAGGGGCTGGGGGAGAGGGCTGGGGAGGGAGGAGCAGCTGAGGGAACTCTGGGGGGGGTTGAGGCTGGAGGAGAGGAGGCTGAGGGGAGACCTCCTGGCTCCCTGCAAGTGCCTGAGAGGAGCCTGGAGCCAGGGGGAGGCTGAGATCTCCTGCCCTAAGTGATGGCACAAGAGGAGATGGCCTCAGGCTGCCCCAGGGCAGGCTCAGCTTGGCCCTGAGGAGAAACTTCTGCCCTGGAAGGGTTCTGCAAGCCTGGCCCAGGCTGCCCAGGGAGGTGCTGGTGGAGTTCCCAGGCCTGGAGGGGCTCCATCCCCCTGTGGCCATGGCTCTTGTGGCCATGGTGGGGTTGGGTTGAAGGTTGGACTCAGAGGATGACCTCAGAGTTCTTCTCCAAGCCAATCAGTTCTGGGGATGTCTTTGACTGCTGAAATGAATCCTGGAGGCAGAGGCCAGGGCTCCATGGGGTGAGCTGGGTGTCACTCTCCTGCCCCAACCTCTGCATGGCTCTGGGGGCTCAGGTGTGGTGAGGTGAAGCCCAGCAGCCATGGCCAGCAGACGTGACTGAACCAGGCTGGGTTAAGCTGCCTGTCCTGGGATCCCCCTGGCAGAGGTCTCCAACTCTTAGACCCCTGCAGGGAGCACTGGGTGCTGGTGGAGGCACTCAGCAGCTCCCTTTGCTTCTTCCCACTCAGAGGCAGAGAACAGATTGGGTTGGAGGAGGCCTCTGAGGTCATCCAGCCCAACCCTCAAGAAGGTCTCCCCTGAGCCTCCTCTGCTCCAGGCCAAGCAGCCCCAGCTCCCTCAGCCTCTCCTCACAGGGCTGTGCCCCAGCCCCCTCCCCAGCCCTGTGCCCCAGACCCCTCCCCAGCCCTGTGCCCCAGACCCCTCCCCAGCTTTGTTGCCCTTCTCTGGCCAGGTTCAAGTCTCTCAATGTCCTTCCTACTCTGAGGAGCCCAGAGCTGGACACAGGACTCCAGCTGTGGCCTCAGCAGTGCTGAGCACAGGGCAGGATGAGCTCCCTGCTCCTGCTGGCCACACAGCTCCTGATCCAGGCCAGGATGCCCTTGGCCTTCTTGGCCCCCTGGGCACACTGCTGCCTCCTGTTCAGCTGCTCTCCACCAGCACCCCCAGGTCCCTCTCTGCCTGGCAGCTCTCAGCCACTCTGCCCCCAGCCTGCAGCTCTGCCTGGGGTTGCTGTGGGCAAAGTGCAGCTTCTGGCACTGGGACCTGCTCAGTGCCATCCTGTTGGGCTCTGCCCATCTGCCCAGCCTGCCCAGGTCCCTCTGCAGAGCCCTTCTGCCCTCTAACTGACCAACCTCTGCTCCCAGCTTGGTGTCAGCTGCAGATGTGTTGCTGACTGACTCAATGCCCTCCTCCAGATCATCAATGAAGACCTGGCAAGGTCCCTCTGCAGAGCCCTTCTGCCCTCCACCAGCTCCACTCCTGCCCCCAGCTTGGTGTCCTCTGCAAGCTCCCTGCTGATGGACTCCATCCCCTCCTCCAGATCATCAATGAAGACATTAAAGAGGCTGGGGCCCAGCACTGCTCCCTGGGGGGGGCACCCCTGGTGCCTGGCTGCCAGCTGGACGTGGGCATCGTTCACCACCACCCCCAGGGCTCTTCCCTCCAGCCAGCTCCTAACCCAGCGCTCAGGGAGGTGCTGAACCTGCTGATCTTGGAGCTCTTTTCCAGCCTCAGCTCCTCCATCCCCTTCACTCCTCACTCCCTCCCTTAAGCTGCTACTTTCCCATTCCTGTGGGGACGATGAGAGGTTTAGGAGATAGCTTAATTAGCGATGGTAATTGCTAAAGTGGATCATCTGCTCTGCGAGGTGGTTACCAGGAGCTTCCTGCCCTGCTTGCCTTTCCTGTTAACCCCTCATTAGCCACTCATTAGAGCAGCTCTCAGCCCTTTCTTAACGGGATTGCAAAGTCCTCTTCGTGGGGTGGGAGGAGGGGAGCCTCTGGCCCAGCCCCCAGCCCCCCACTCCCCAGGCAGCAAGGGCAAGGTGGGAAGGGATCAGCCCCTGGAGGCAGGGCAGCTGCAGGAGCCAGCAATGGTCCCTGGCAGCACAGCAGGGCAAGGGCAGCCTGGGCTGCACCCAAAGCAAGCTGGCCAGAGGTGGAGGGAGAGGATCCTGCCCCTCTGGCCTGCTCTGACCTCCCCTGCAGCACTGCCCCCAGCCCTGGGACCCCCAGCACAGGGAGGACCTGGAGCTGCTGGAGAGGCTCCAGAGGAGGCCACCAAGAGGAGCAGAGGCTGCAGAGCCTCCCCTGTGGGGCCAGGCTGGGAGGCTTGGGGCTGGGCAGCCTGGAGAAGAGAAGGCTGCAGGGAGAGCTCAGAGCAGCTGCCAGGAGCTGAAGAGGCTCCAGCAGAGCTGGGGAGGGGCTTGGGAGAAGGGCTGGGAGGGGCAGGGTGAGGGGAGATGGATTGGAGCTGGGAGAGGAGAGATTGAGAGTGGAGAGGAGGAAGTGAGGCTGGGGAGAGCCTGGCAGAGGCTGCCCAGGGAGGCTGTGGCTGCCTCCTGCCTGGAGGTGCTGAGGGCCAGGCTGGATGAGGCCCTGAGCAGCCTGGGCTGGTGGGAGGTGTCCCTGGGCATGGCAGGGGCTTGGAGCTGGCTGAGCTCTGAGCTCCCTTCCATCCCAAACCCATTCTGTGTTTCTACAGCTCTGTGCTGATGGTTTGGGCTGAGTGGAGCTGAGCCAAGCTCTGGGCTGTGGAGGTTGGCAAATCCCTGCCTCAGCTGTGCTCAAGGAGGTGAAGCTTGGCTCTCTTGGGAGCAGCCTTATGGCTTGGCAAGGTTGGTCCTTGGCTCAGGCTCTGTGCCATGGATCTGGTGGGGGCCAGCTCAGCTCCTGCTCCTTCCACCACCTGAAAGCCAGGACCCTGATGGTCCACAGGGTGCAGGGAAACCATGCACAAAGGCCACTCAGGTCTCCTGGCTCACTCCTCTCACCTGGCTCAGAGGCTTCTCCAGATGGGAGGAACATCATCACCTGCTGCCCAGGCTGCCCAGGGAGGTGATGGAGTCCCCAGCCATGGAGGTGCTCACAGGAGATGTGGTGCTGAGGGCTGTGGTTTGGCACCAGGCTTGGCAGAGCTGGGGAATGGTTGGGACTGGATGAGCTCCAAGAGCTTTTCCCTCCCATGGTGAAGGATGGTTGGGACTGGATGAGCTCCAAGAGCTTTTCCCTCCCATGGTGAAGGATGGTTGGGACTGGATGAGCTCCAAGAGCTTTTCCCTCCCATGGTGAAGGATGGTTGGGACTGGATGAGCTCCAAGAGCTTTCCCATCCCATGGTGAAGGATGGTTGGGACTGGATGAGCTCCAAGAGCTTTTCCATGCCCTGGTGAAGGATGGTTGGGGCTGGATGAGCTCCAAGAGCTTTCCCATCCCATGGTGAAGGATGGTTGGGGCTGGATGAGCTCCAAGAGCTTTCCCATCCCATGGTGAAGGATGGTTGGGACTGGATGAGCTCCAAGAGCTTTTCCCTCCCATGGTGAAGGATGGTTGGGGCTGGATGAGCTCCAAGAGGTTTTTCATCCCATGGTGAAGGATGGTTGGGACTGGATGAGCTCCAAGAGCTTTTCCCTCCCATGGTGAAGGATGGTTGGGAGTGGATGAGCTCCAAGAGCTTTTCCATGCCCTGGTGAAGGATGGTTGGGACTGGATGAGCTCCAAGAGCTTTTCCCTCCCATGGTGAAGGATGGTTGGGACTGGATGAGCTCCAAGAGCTTTTCCAACCCATGGTGAAGGATGGTTGGGACTGGATGAGCTCCAAGAGCTTTTCCCTCCCCTGGTGAAGGATGGTTGGGACTGGATGAGCTCCAAGAGCTTTTTCATTCCCTGGTGAAAGATGGTTGGGGCTGGATGAGCTCCAAGAGCTTTTCCATGCCCTGGTGAAAGATGGTTGGGACTGGATGAGCTCCAAGAGCTTTTCCATCCCCTGGTGAAGGATGGTTGGGACTGGATGAGCTCCAAGAGCTTTTCCCTCCCCTGGTGAAGGATGGTTGGGACTGGATGAGCTCCAAGAGCTTTTCCATCCCCTGCTGAAGGATGGTTGGGGCTGGATGAGCTCCAAGAGCTTTTCCATCCCAACCCATGGTGAAGGATGGTTGGGACTGGATGAGCTCCAAGAGCTTTTCCATCCCATAGTGAAGGATGGTTGGGGCTGGATGAGCTCCAAGAGCTTTTCCATCCCAACCCATTCTATGATTCCATGGAAAGAAAAGTGCAGCACCACAGAATCAGCCAGGTTGGAAGAGACCTCCAAGGTCATCAAGTCCAACCAACTGATCACCCAACCCTGTCTAATCAACCAGGCCATGGCACTAAGTGCCTCATCCAGTGTAGATGTGGTCTGGTGGTCATGGAGGTTGGACTTGGTGACCTGAGAGGGAACCATTTCTGTCCTGCCAGAGTGGTCAGGCACCAGCCCAGGCTGCCCAGGGAGGTGATGGTGGAGTCCCTATCCCTGGTGGGGCTCCAGACCCCTGTGGCCATGGTGGGGTTGGGTTACTGGTTGGGCTGGATGCTCTCAGAGGGCTTTGCCAACCTTCCTGAGCCTCTGATGCTGACCCACAGACCCTTCTGGATGGCAGCACAGGGGGACAAGCTGTGCCTGCTGCAGCAGCTGGAGGGAGAAGCCCAGGCAGCCAATTTTGCATCAATGATTTGATCATCTGAAACTGATCTCAAAATCCCCAGGCCCAAGGAGCCAGGCTGGCCATGGCACTGCTTGAGAGCCCCCTGAGGGCTTCTCCTGCCTGGTAGCTTCTGTGACAACCCATCTGCAAGGCTGGCCCTCTGCTCCCTTGGGTTCAAGCATGAGGAGAACCTGGGCAAGCTGATCTAGTGGAGGATGTCCCTGCTGACTGCAGAGGGGTTGGGCTGGGAAGCCTTTGGAGGTCCCTTCCAGCCCAGACCATGCTATGGTTCTGCAGCTCTCTGTTGGGAAGTGGTTTGCTCTTTCTCTTAAAGGATTGGAGCAGAAGGCCCACAGCCAGGAGCAGCACAGCCAGGAGCAGCACAGCCAGGGGCACCACAGCCAGGGGCACCACAGCCAGGAGCAGCACAGCCAGGGGCAGCACAGCCAGGGGCGTCACAGCCAGGGGCAGCACAGCCAAGAGCAGCACAGCCAGGGGCAGCACAGTCAGGGGCAGCACAGCCGAGGGCAGCACAACCAGGGGCAGCACAGCCAGGAGCAGCACAGCCAAGAGCAGCACAGCCAGGGGCAGCACAGCCAGGGGCAGCACAACCAGGGGCAGCACAGCCAGGGGCAGCACATCCAGGGGCAGCACAGCCAGGAGCAGCACAGCCAAGAGCAGCACAGCCAGGGGCAGCACAGCCAGGGGCAGCACAACCAGGAGCAGCAGAGCCAAGAGCAGCACAGCCAGGAGTAGCACAGCCAGGAGCAGCACAGCCAGGGGCAGCACAGCCAGGGGCAGCACAGCCAAGGGCAGCACAGCCAGGAGCAGCACAGCCAGGGGCAGCACAGCCAGGAGCAGCACAGCCAAGGGCAGCACAGCCAGGGGCAGCACAGCCAAGGGCAGCACAACCAGGGGCAGCACAGCCAGGGGCAGCACAGCCAGGGGCAGCACAGCCAGGGGCAGCACAGCCAAGGGCAGCACAGCCAGGGGCAGCACAGCTAAGAGCAGCACAGCCAGGGGCAGCACAGCCAGGAGCATCATAGCTAGAGGCAGCACAGCCAAGGGCAGCACAGCCAGGGGCAGCACAGCCAGGAGTAGCACAGCCAGGAGCAGCAGAGCCAAGAGCAGCACAGCCAAGGGCAGCACAGCCAGGAGCAGCACAGCCAAGGGCAGCACAGCCAGGGACAGCACAGCCAGGAGCATCACAGCCAAGGGCAGCACAGCCAAGAGCAGCACAGCCAGGGGCAGCACATCCAGGAGCAGCACAGCCAGGGGCAGCACAGCCAGGAGCAGCACAGCCAAGGGCAGCACAGCCAGGGGCAGCACAGCCAGGGGCAGCACAGCCAGGGGCAGCACAGCCAGGGGCAGCACAGCCAAGAGCAGCACAGCCAGGAGCAGCACAGCCAGGGGCAGCACAGCCAAGGGCAGCACAGCCAAGAGCAGCACAGCCAGGGGCAGCACAGCCAGGAGCAGCACAGCCAGGGGCAGCACAGCCAAGGGCAGCACAGGCAAGGGCAGCACAGCCAGGAGCAGCACAGCCAGGGGCAGCACAGCCAGGGGCAGCACAGCCAGGGGCAGCACATCCAGGAGCAGCACAGCCAGGGGCAGCACAGCCAAGGGCAGCACAGCCAGGGGCAGCACAGCCAGGGGCAGCACAGCCAAGGGCAGCACAGCCAGGGGCAGCACAGCCAAGAGCAGCACAGCCAGGAGCAGCACAGCCAGGGGCAGCACAGCCAAGGGCAGCACAGCCAAGAGCAGCACAGCCAGGGGCAGCACAGCCAGGAGCAGCACAGCCAGGGGCAGCACAGCCAAGGGCAGCACAGGCAAGGGCAGCACAGCCAGGAGCAGCACAGCCAGGGGCAGCACAGCCAGGGGCAGCACAGCCAGGGGCAGCACATCCAGGAGCAGCACAGCCAGGGGCAGCACAGCCAAGGGCAGCACAGCCAGGGGCAGCACAGCCAGGGGCAGCACAGCCAAGGGCAGCACAGCCAAGGGCAGCACAGCCAGGGGCAGCACAGCCAGGGGCAGCACAGCCAGGAGCAGCACAGCCAGGGGCAGCACAGCCAGGAGCAGCACAGCCAAGGGCAGCACAGCCAGGGGCAGCACAGCCAGGGGCAGCACAGCCAGGGGCAGCACAGCCAGGAGCAGCACAGCCAGGGGCAGCACAGCCAGGAGCAGCACAACCAGGGGCAGCACAGCCAGGGGCAGCACAGCCAGGAGCAGCACAGCCAAGAGCAGCACAGCCAGGGGCAGCACAGTCAGGGGCAGCACAGCCAGGGGCAGCACAGCCAGGGGCAGCACAGCCGAGGGCAGCACAACCAGGGGCAGCACAGCCAGGGGCAGCACAGCCAGGAGCAGCACAGCCAAGAGCAGCACAGCCAGGGGCAGCACAGCCGAGGGCAGCACAACCAGGGGCAGCACAGCCAGGGGCAGCACAGCCAGGGGCAGCACAGCCAAGGGCAGCACATCCAGGAGCAGCACAGCCAGGGGCAGCACAGCCAAGGGCAGCACAGCCAGGGGCAGCACATCCAGGAGCAGCACATCCAGGAGCAGCACAGCCAGGAGCAGCACAGCCAGGGGCAGCACAGCCAGGAGCAGCACAGCCAGGGGCAGAACAGCCAAGGGCAGCACAGCCAGGAGCAGCACAGCCAGGGGCAGCACAGCCAGGGGCAGCACAGCCAGGGGCAGCACAGCCAGGAGCAGCACAGCCAGGGGCAGCACAGCCAGAAGCATCACAGCCAGGAGCATCACAGCCAGGGACAGCACAGCCAGGGGCAGCACAGCCAGGAGCAGCACAGCCAGGGGCAGCACAGCCAGGAGCAGCACAGCCAGGGGCAGCACAGCCAAGGGCAGCACAGCCAGGAGCAGCACAGCCAGGGGCAGCACAGCCAGGAGCAGCACAACCAGGGGCAGCACAGCCAGGAGCAGCACAGCCAGGGGCAGCACAGCCAAGAGCAGCACAGCCAGGAGCATCACAGCCAAGGGCAGCACAGCCAGGGGCAGCACAGCCGGGGCAGCACAGCCAGGGGCACCACAGCCAGGAGCAGCACAGCCAAGGGCAGCACAGCCAGGAGCAGCACAGCCAAGGGCAGCACAGCCAGGAGCAGCACAGCCAAGGGCAGCACAGCCAGAAGCATCACAGCCAGGGGCAGCACAGCCAGGGGCACCACAGCCAGGAGCAGCACAGCCAGGGGCAGCACAGCCAGGAGCAGCACAGCCAGAAGCATCACAGCCAGGGGCAGCACAGCCACTTGGTGCCATGGCTTAGTAGTCAGGAGGTTTTGAGTGACAGGTTGGACTTGATGATCTTTGAGGTCTTTTCCAACCTTGTTGATTCTATGATTCTGTGATCCAAGAGGAGCACATCCAAGAGGGGAACATTCTAGACTAGAATATTTAGGACCACAATGTCTAAGAGCAGAACATCCAGGAACAGAACACCCAAGATCGCAACATCAGAGAGGATGACATCCAAGAGCAGAACATTCAGGAGCACAGTGCTCAAGAGGAGAGCAGCCAAGAGGAGAACTTCCAAGAGCAGAATGTTCAGGACCACAGTGTGCTAGAGCAGAGCATCCAAGAGCAGAGCAACCAAGAGCAGAACTTCCAAGAGCAGAATGTTCAGGACCACAGTGTTCTAGAGCAGAGCAGCCAAGAGCAGAACATCCAAGAACAGGGCAGCCAAGAGCAGAACATTCAGGACCAGAGTGCTCAAGAGCAGAAAGTCCAAGAAGAGAACTTCCAAGAGCAGAAAGTTCAGGACCACAACGTTCTAGAGCAGAGCAGCCAAGAGCAAAGCATTCAGGACCACAGTGCTCAAGAGCAGAGCACCTAAGAGCAGAACTTCCAAGAGCAGAATGTTCAGGACCAGAGTGTTCTAGAGCAGAGCAGCCGAGAGCAGAGCATCCAGGACCAGAGTGCTCAAGAGGAGAACATCCAAGAGCAGAACAGCCAAGAGGAGAACTTCCAAGAGCAGAATGTTCAGGACCACAATGTTCTAAGAGCAGAGCAGCCAAGAGCAGAACATTCAGGACCACAATGTTCAAGAGCAGAAAGTCCAAGAGAAGAACTTCCAAGAGCAGAAAGTTCAGGACCAGAGTGTTCTAGAGCAGAACATTCAGGACCAAAATGTTCAACAGCAGAAAGTCCAAGAGGAGAACTTCCAGGAGCAGAAAGTTCAGGACCACAATGTTCTAGAGCAGAGCAGCCAAGAGCAAAGCATTCAGGACCACAGTGCTCAAGAGCAGAGCACCTAAGAGCAGAACTTCCAAGAGCAGAATGTTCAGGACCAGAGTGTTCTAGAGCAGAGCAGCCAAGAGCAGAACATTCAGGAGCACAGTGCTCAAGAGGAGAACATCCAAGAGCAGAACAGCCAAGAGGAGAACTTCCAAGAGCAGAATGTTCAGGACCACAATGTTCTAAGAGCAGAGCAGCCAAGAGCAGAACATTCAGGACCACAATGTTCAAGAGCAGAAAGTCCAAGAGAAGAACTTCCAAGAGCAGAAAGTTCAGGACCACAATGTTCTAGAGCAGAGCAGCCAAGAGCAGAACATTCAGGACCAGAGTGCTCAAGAGCAGAAGGTCCAAGAGCAGAGCAACCAAGAGCAGAACTTCCAAGAGCAGAATGTTCAGGACCAGAGTGTTCTAGAGCAGAGCAGCCAAGAACAGAACATTCAGGACCAGAGTGCTCACGAGCAGAAGGTCCAAGAGCAGAGCAACCAAGAGCAGAACTTCCAAGAGCAGAATGTTCAGGACCAGAGTGTTCTAGAGCAGAGCAGCCAAGAGCAGAACATTCAGGACCAGAGTGCTCAAGAGCAGAAGGTCCAAGAGGAGAACATCCAAGAGGGGAACTTCCAAGAGCAGAATGTCCAAGGGCACCCTGTCCAAGGGCACCCTGTCCAGGGGCACCCTGTCCAAGGGCAGTGCCAGCTCATGGCAAGGAAGAGGAAGGTGTCACAGGAAGCTGCCCTCCTCACCTGCACGAGTGAAGCCCTCTCTGCTTCTGGAGCCAGCTCAACAGGTCCAGGTGTGGCCTGGGCTGCTGTGCCAAGGCTGAGCACAACAGCAGCCCACACAGCCTGCTCTGGCTTAGGTGGCTTTGGCTGGCACGTGGGGCTGGCTGCAGGCTTTGCTGGTGGCCTTCCCAAGCAGGACACAGCTGCCTCAGAGGGCAGAGCAGAGCTGCTCCACCACTGCCCGCCTGGCTGGGCTCCTGCAGCCTCCTGGGGGAGGGCAGAGGCCTTGGGTAGCCTGGATCCACAGTGCAGGGCTTGCTTGGCCTGGGGGTGGTCCCTCCCCTAGGGCCCAACACTTCCTTCCAGGACCCTTGGGGATGATCCTGATGCAGCCAGGCCACGGAAGGAGACCACCTCAGAGTGAGAGGAGTGGAGCTGCAGATGAGTTCCACCCCCAAAGCCACCAGGCAGCTGGAGAACATCGACCCTGGATGGTCTCTGGAGGTCCCTTCCGACCCCTAATGTCCTCTGAAGCCTTCCAAAGCTCTTCCAAACCCTTCCCTCAGTGGTGCTGAGGGATCCTGAGGCAGGCAAAAGGGATGCTTGGGCTCAGAAGGAAAGTGATGGAGTCTCACCTCCTCCTGAGGGGAACTCCTCTGATGTCCTCCCAGTCTCTGCCTCAGCCTACCAATGGCTTCAAGGTCCCTCAGGGCTTCCAGCCCCAGCAGCATTGTCCAGGGAGTGAGCACAGCACTGGCAGCACCAAGTCAGGGAGGTTTGGAAGAGGCCTCCAAGAGCATCCAGGCCAAGCTGCAACACAACCCCTCCATGGTCACCAAACCCTGGCCCCCAGTCCCATGGCCACAGGGGTCTGGAGCCCCTCCAGGCATGGGGACTCCACCAGCACCTCCCTGAGCAGCCTGGGCCAATCCCTGACCACTCCTGCAGCCTCATGCTAGGAAAAGCCTTCTGAGACCATCCAGGCCAACCTCAACCCAACCCCACCATGGCCACCAAACCCTGGCCACAAGAGCCATGGCCACAGGGCTTGGGAACCCCTCCAGGCATGGGGACTCCACCACCACCCCGCTGGGCAGCCTGGGGCAGGCATCTTTCAGCTGGGTTGAACTACAGGGGGGAAGGAGGAGGGCTGGCATGAAGCACAGAGTGCTCTGGGTTGGAAGGGACCTCCCCAGGTCCCCCCAGTCCAACCCCCTCTGCAGTCAGCAGGGACATCCTCAGCTAGGGCAGGCTGCTCAGAGCCCTCCTGAGCCTCACCCTGGAGTTGGGATCCCAAGCACCTTCCTGGGCAGCCTGGGATTGTCTTGAGAGGAAATATTGAACCCAGGAACGGTTCTGGGCTCAGATCCTGCTGCTGGGGCAAACCTGCCCCTGATGGCTGCAAAGGGTTCTGCTTCCAGCTCTGTTCTGCTCAGCATTTGGCCACTGGCTCCCAGGAAGACTTTGAGGGCTGCAGCAGGGCCAGGGAAGGGCAAAGGGAGCTGGGGAAGGGGCTGGGGGAGAGGGCTGGGGGGGGAGGAGCAGCTGAGGGAGCTCTTGGGGGGTTGAGGCTGGAGGAGAGGAGGCTGAGGGGAGACCTCCTGGCTCCCTGCAAGTGTCTGAGAGGAGCCTGGGGCCAGGGGGGAGGTTGGGACAAGAGACAAGACAGGAGGAGATGGCGTCAGGCTGCCCCAGGGCAGGCTCAGCTTGGCCCTGAGGAGAAACTTCTCCCCTGGAAGGGTTCTGCAAGCCTGGCCCAGGCTGCCCAGGGAGGTGCTGGTGGAGTCCCCAGGCCTGGAGGTGCTTCAGACCCCTGTGGCCATGGAGGGGTTGGGCTGAGCTTGGCCTGGATGACCTCAGAGAGCTTCTCCAACCCAAACTCTTCCATGACTCTGTGCTAGGTTTCCACTCCCAGGAGCCTCTCCCTACAACCTCCTCAGCCAGGGCACTTGGGAGGCACTTTCCCAAGGGAGCCTGAGCAGGGATTGGTGGAGCCCTGAGCACAGAACCACCTCAGAGGTGAAGGCTTCCTCCAGCAGCTCTGGAAGGAGGACCATCCCCTTCAGCTCCAGCCCAGCTCCTCCTAGCCTGGTGCTCACCCTGTGCTGGTGGGGACACTGTGCCAGACCTCAGATGCCTCCCAGGGGTGGGAGCCAGGGCTGGAGGCTCTTGGTGGCAGTGTCAGCAGCAGGATTTGGCTCCCAAAGGCTCTTTGAATGCTTGGGGCTGGAAGAGAGCTCAAAGCTCATCCAGTTCCCAATGATCCCCATGAGCAGGGACAGCTCCAGCAGAGCAGACTGCTCAGAGGCTCATCCAGCCTGGCCTGGGACACCTCCATGGCCACTCAGCCTCTCACTGGAGCATCTTCAGACTGCAGAGGGCTTGCAGAGAGATGAGGAGAGGAAAGAGACATTCAGCCACCACTGCCAGCAGTGCAGCTGAGCCTCCCCAGCTCCATCCCAGGCTCTGAGGTGCAGCTGAGCCTCCCCAGGTCCAGCTGAGCCTCCCCAGGTCCCTCCCAGGCTCTGAGGTGCAGCTGAGCCTCCCCAGCTCCAGCTGAGCCTCCCCAGCTCCATCCCAGGCTCTGAGGTGCAGCTGAGCCTCCCCAGGTCCAGCTGAGCCTCCCCAGGTCCCTCCCAGGCTCTGAGGTGCAGCTGAGCCCCCCCAGGTCCAGCTGAGTCTCCCCAGATCCAGCTGAGCCTCCCCAGATCCAGCTGAGCCTCCCCAGCTCCATCCCAGGCTCTGAGGTGCAGCTGAGCCTCCCCAGGTCCATCCCAGGCTCTGCAGGTGCAGCTGAGCCTCCCCAGCTCCAGCTGAGCCTCCCCAGCTCCATCCCAGGCTCTGCAGGTCCTGCTGAGCCTCCCCAGGTCCTGCTGAGCCTCCCCAGCTCCAGCTGAGCCTCCCCAGGTCCATCCCAGGCTCTGAGGTGCAGCTGACCCTCCCCAGCTCCAGCTGAGCCTCCCCAGCTCCAGCTGAGCCTCCCCAGCTCCAGCTGAGCCTCCCCAGCTCCATCCCAGGCTCTGCAGGTCCTGCTGAGCCTCCCCAGGTCCTGCTGAGCCTCCCCAGCTCCAGCTGAGCCTCCCCAGCTCCATCCCAGGCTCTGAGGTGCAGCTGACCCTCCCCAGCTCCAGCTGAGCCTCCCCAGCTCCAGCTGAGCCTCCCCAGGCCCAGCTGAGCCTCCCCAGCTCCATCCCAGGCTCTGAGGTGCAGCTGACCCTCCCCAGCTCCAGCTGACCCTCCCCAGCTCCAGCTGAGCCTCCCCAGGTCCAGCTGAGCCTCCCCAGCTCCATCCCAGGCTCTGAGGTGCAGCTGAGCCTCCCCAGCTCCAGCTGAGCCTCCCCAGGCCCAGCTGAGGACAGCACCAAGGCCTTGTGCCTTGGGAGGGCAGGGGAGGCAGCAGCAGCAGCGGAGCTGTGCAGGGCTCCGCAGGGAGAGCTGCAATTAAGGATGGAGGGCAGGCTGATGAGATAAGGAAGGCTGAGCTGAGCCCAGCTGATGACTCAGGCAGGATTTGGGGCATTTCCCAACTGCTGCAGCTCCGTGTGCTGTTTACTCTGACCTCTCTGCAGGGCCTCCTCTGTTAATTGCTGCCTGCTGAACAACAACAGCAATTAGCAGGGAATGGAGCTCCACTTCTCCAGGACATATAAAGGGAGAACCTCCTCTCAGCCCCCAGCCAGAGGAGCTGCAGAGCCTTCCCCTTCTCATTTGCTCCTCCTGCTTTGCCAACCTCCTCCTCCTCCTGCTCCCAGAGCTCTGCCCAGGGAAGCTATGAGCTACCACTTCTCCAGGTTTGGGGATGGGAGTTTCAGTTCCTCCTCTGCCCACTGTGGCTCTCTGGGTGGGCCAAGGTCCTCTGCTCTGAGGTTCTATGAGGGCAGCAGGGGAGCAGGCAGCTGTGGTGGCCATGGCTATGGCTGGGGCTATGGCTATGGCAGCAGGAGCCTCTACAGCCTCGGAGGCTGCAGGAACCTCTCTGCTGGGGGAGGCTATGGAGCAGAAGGAAGAGGCTCTGGGAGGTGCCTGGGGCTGGGGGCTTGGGGCCAGCTGGACAGAGGCTCTGCCAGGAGAGGATATTCCCTGGGGGCTTCCCAAGCTGGGGGAGCAGGCAGGGAGGCTCTGGGAGGAGGCCTTGGCAGGAGCCCCTTGGGTGGGCAAGGGGCTGGGCAGGGCTGTGGGCAGGCTGCTGGCAGCAGAGGCCTCCAGGAGGTGCAGCTCAACCCCAGCCTGCTGAGGCCAGTGGCAGTGGAGGTGGACCCCGAGTTCCAGAGAGCCTGCTCGGAGGAGAAGGAGCAGATCAAGGCCCTCAACAACAAGTTTGCATCCTTCATCGACAAGGTGAGGCCACAGCCTGCCCTCACCTGGGCAGGGAGGGGGGGGGGGAGGGCTGCTGCTGGGGCTGGGGGTGGGGCTCCTGGGGTCCCCATGGCAGCCACAGCCTTGGCCAGCTGCCCCTGGGCTGCTGGGGAGCTCTTTCCAGCTTGCCATCAGCTCTGCTGAGCTCAACCCCTGCTGCCTGGCCCCTGGGAGAGGCATCTCCAAGTGGTCTCTGTCCGTGGTGGCTCAATGACAACCTGCTGGGAGGTGCCCAGGCTGCAGACTCTCTCTCTCTCTGCTTCCCAGGAGGGTTGCTCTGCCTGCCTGGTAGGATCCCAAAGCCTTGGGAGCTGATCCTAGCAGGAGGCTTGGACATCCTTGATGTCTTGTGGCCAGGCTGGATGAGGCCCTGAGCAGCCTGGGCTGGGGGGAAGGGGTCCCTGGGCAGGGCAGGGGCTTGGAGCTGGCTGAGCTCTGAGCTCCCTTCCAGCCCAGCTGTGGGAATGTTGCATTTCTCCACATCCCAGCCCAAATCTCCTCTCTGCTTGGAGGCCCTGGCCTCTGCCAGGGGGTCGCTGCCCCCCTCCCCTGGGTGCCTCTGCAGAGGGTGGAAGCTTGGAGCCTTTGGTCTTAGCCACAGCAAGGTCTGGGCTGGAAGGGAGCTCAGAGCTCAGCCAGCTCCAAGCCCCTGCCCTGCCCAGGGACACCTCCCCCCCAGCTCAGGCTTGCTCAGGGCCTCATCCAGCCTGGCCCTCAGCACCTCCAGGGAGGAGAGGAGGCAGCCACAGCCTCCCTGGGCAAGCTGAGGGTGAAGGCTTGAGGATGCCTCACAGAAAAGGTGCTGGCTGCACCCAGGAGCCTTGAGCCTCCTCCTGGCTGCCAGGGGCTGGCCAGCTCACTGTCCCAGCTGCAGAGCTCCTCTGCTTCCCAGGGGCATCCTCTGCACCCCTGCAGCTCTTCCTCACCTGCCCTAAGGCACCAGCAGCTCTGGGAAGTGAGGGCTCCGGGGGGGTCTCCTGAGGGGAGGCTCAGCCTGCTCATGGCTTTGGCTGCCTAAGGCACTTCAGAGGCAGCTGAGGTCTTCCTCCACCCCAAGCACCCCCTAAGCCCCCTGCATGGGAGGGGGGAAGAGACTGGGACCACTTCAGCACAGCTTTGAGAAGCAGCAGCAGCAGCAGAAGCCTTCTCCTGCAGCAGGCTGGGGCAGGAGAGCTGTGCCAGGCTAAGGTGTCCTGGGGGGTGGCACCAGGGCTGGCACCAGAGAGCCAGGGCTGGAATCATCCAGTCCAAGCCTTGCCCCAGCACTGCCAGGGCACCACCAACCCCTGGCCCTCAGCACCACAGCTGCAGGGCTTGGGAACCCCTCCAGGACTGGGGACTCCACCAGCACCTCCCTGGGCAGCCTGGGCCAGGCTTGCAGAACCCTTCCAGGGGAGAAGTTTCTCCTCAGGGCCAAGCTGAGCCTGGCCTGGGGCAGCCTGAGGCCATCTCCTCTTGTGCCATCACTTAGGGCAGGAGGTCTCAGCCTCCCCCTGGCTCCAGGCTCCTCTCAGGCACTTGCAGGGAGCCAGGAGGTCTCCCCTCAGCCTCCTCTCCTCCAGCCTCAACCCCCCCAGAGCTCCCTCAGCTGCTCCTCAGTAGTTCTCCAGCCCCTTCCCCTTCTCCCCCAGCCCCTTCCCCTTCTCCCCCAGCCCCTTCCCCAGCTCCCTTTGCCCTTCCCTGGCCCTGAGCAGCCCAAGGCTGCCCCCAGGCTGCCAGCTGTGCCCCCCCCAGTGCCCAGCCCGGGGGCACCATCCCTGCCCTGCTGCTGCTGCCCACAGCACTGCTGCTCCAGCCCAGGCTGCTGGGGGTCTCCTTGCCCCCCCCTGGGCACCCCCAGGCTCCTCTCCAGCTGCTGCCCCTCAGTGTCTGTGGCTGCCAGGCCAGGTCCAACCAAGGTTCTCCAACCCTCCCTGTTGGGAGCCATGGAAGGAGCTGCTTTGGCTGCCAGTCACAAGCAGCTCCCATGGGTGCTGAGCTCCTCTTGGGAGCCATGGAAGGAGCTGCTTTGGCTGCCAGTCACAAGCAGCTCCCATGGGTGCTGAGTCCCTGTTGGGAGCCATGGGAGGAGCTGCTTTGGCTGCCAGTCACAAGCAGCTCCCATGGGTGCTGAGCTCCTCTTGGGAGCCATGGGAGGAGCTGCTTTGGCTGCCAGTCACAAGCAGCTCCCATGGGTGCTGAGCTCCTCTTGGGAGCCATGGAAGGAGCTGCTTTGGCTGCCAGTCACAAGCAGCTCCCATGGGTGCTGAGCTCCTGTTGGAGCCATGGAAGGAGCTGCTTTGGCTGCCAGTCACAAGCAGCTCCCATGGGTGCTGAGCTCCTGTTGGAGCCATGGAAGGAGCTGCTTTGGCTGCCAGTCACAAGCAGCTCCCATGGGTGCTGAGCTCCTCTTGGGAGCCATGGAAGGAGCTGCTTTGGCTGCCAGTCACAAGCAGCTCCCATGGGTGCTGAGTCCCTGTTGGAGCCATGGGAGGAGCTGCTTTGGCTGCCAGTCACAAGCAGCTCCCATGGGTGCTGAGCTCCTGTTGGAGCCATGGAAGGAGCTGCTTTGGCTGCCAGTCACAAGCAGCTCCCATGGGTGCTGAGCTCCTCTTGGGAGCCATGGAAGGAGCTGCTTTGGCTGCCAGTCACAAGCAGCTCCCATGGGTGCTGAGCTCCTCTTGGGAGCCATGGGAGGAGCTGCTTTGGCTGCCAGTCACAAGCAGCTCCCATGGGTGCTGAGCTCCTCTTGGGAGCCATGGGAGGAGCTGCTTTGGCTGCCAGTCACAAGCAGCTCCCATGGGTGCTGAGCTCCTCTTGGGAGCCATGGGAGGAGCTGCTTTGGCTGCCAGTCACAAGCAGCTCCCATGGGTGCTGAGCTCCTCTTGGGAGCCATGGGAGGAGCTGCTTTGGCTGCCAGTCACAAGCAGCTCCCATGGGTGCTGAGTTCCTGTTGGAGCCATGGAAGGAGCTGCTTTGGCTGCCAGTCACAAGCAGCTCCCATGGGTGCTGAGCTCCTCTTGGGAGCCATGGGAGGAGCTGCTTTGGCTACCAGTCACAAGCAGCTCCCATGGGTGCTGAGCTCCTGTTGGAGCCATGGAAGGAGCTGCTTTGGCTGCCAGTCACAAGCAGCTCCCATGGGTGCTGAGCTCCTCTTGGGAGCCATGGGAGGAGCTGCTTTGGCTGCCAGTCACAAGCAGCTCCCATGGGTGCTGAGCTCCTCTTGGGAGCCACGGAAGGAGCTGCCAGTCACAAGCAGCTCCCATGGGTGCTGAGCTCCTGTTGGAGCCATGGGAGGAGCTGCTTTGGCTACCAGTCACAAGCAGCTCCCATGGGTGCTGAGCTCCTCTTGGGAGCCATGGAAGGAGCTGCCAGTCACAAGCAGCTCCCATGGGTGCTGAGTCCCTGTTGGGAGCCATGGAAGGAGCTGCTTTGGCTGCCAGTCACAAGCAGCTCCCATGGGTGCTGAGCTCCTCTTGGGAGCCATGGGAGGAGCTGCCAGTCACAAGCAGCTCCCATGGGTGCTGAGCTCCTCTTGGGAGCCATGGGAGGAGCTGCTTTGGCTGCCAGTCACAAGCAGCTCCCATGGGTGCTGAGCTCTTCTTGGGAGCCATGGAAGGAGCTGCTTTGGCTGCCAGTCACAAGCAGCTCCCATGGGTGCTGAGCTCCTCTTGGGAGCCATGGAAGGAGCTGCTTTGGCTGCCAGTCACAAGCAGCTCCCATGGGTGCTGAGCTCCTCTTGGGAGCCATGGAAGGAGCTGCTTTGGCTGCCAGTCACAAGCAGCTCCCATGGGTGCTGAGCTCCTCTTGGGAGCCATGGAAGGAGCTGCTTTGGCTGCCAGTCACAAGCAGCTCCCATGGGTGCTGAGTCCCTGTTGGGAGCCATGGGAGGAGCTGCTTTGGCTGCCAGTCACAAGCAGCTCCCATGGGTGCTGAGCTCCTGTTGGAGCCATGGGAGGAGCTGCTTTGGCTGCCAGTCACAAGCAGCTCCCATGGGTGCTGAGCTCCTCTTGGGAGCCATGGAAGGAGCTGCCAGTCACAAGCAGCTCCCATGGGTGCTGAGCTCCTGTTGGAGCCATGGAAGGAGCTGCTTTGGCTGCCAGTCACAAGCAGCTCCCATGGGTGCTGAGCTCCTCTTGGGAGCCATGGGAGGAGCTGCTTTGGCTGCCAGTCACAAGCAGCTCCCATGGGTGCTGAGCTCCTGTTGGAGCCATGGGAGGAGCTGCTTTGGCTGCCAGTCACAAGCAGCTCCCATGGGTGCTGAGCTCCTGTTGGAGCCATGGAAGGAGCTGCTTTGGCTGCCAGTCACAAGCAGCTCCCATGGGTGCTGAGCTCCTGTTGGGAGCCATGGAAGGAGCTGCCAGTCCCAAGCAGCTCCCATGGGTGCTGAGCTCCTGTTGGGGCCATGGAAGGAGCTGCTTTGGCTGCCAGTCACAAGCAGCTCCCATGGGTGCTGAGTTCCTCCTGGTGATTCATTCTCCTCCCTGCTTCTCCCTGGGACCTTAGAGCCTGCCTCAGAAGGGTTTCCTCCTGCCAGGACTCCTGCTGCAGCCACTCTCCAAGGGGCTGTGGCTTACCCAAGGCTCTCCCCTGGGGCCATTAGCTCTTTGCCACCATCCAAATGATCCACTGGGAATCAGGCAGCTGAGGATTCCTCCCTTAGAGCCAGAGGATGGTCAGGGCTGGAAGGGACCCCAAGGGTGAGGCAGTGCCAACCCCCTGCCACGGGCAGGGAGCCCTCCCAGCACAGCAGGTTGCTCACAGCCACCTCCAGCCTGGCCTTCAGCACCTCCAGGGATGAGGAGGAGGCTTCCAGCACCTCCCTGGGCAGCCTGGGCCAGGCTCTCACCACCCTCCTGGTGCAGAACTCCCTCCTGGCATCCAGCCTTAGTCTGCCCTGCTCCAGTTCCCAACCTCTGCCCCTGCTCCTCTCCCCACAGCCCCTCCTGAGCAGTGCCTCCCCCCAGCCTGCCTGGAGGTCCCCCCCAGCTATGGAGCTGCAGCTCTGAGGTCTCTCCAGAGCCTTCTCCTCTCTCCTTGCCTCCTGCTTGACATCCAAATGATCCAATGGGAATCAGGCACCTGAGGATTCCTCCCTTAGAACCAGAGATTGCTCCTGAGGATCTAGGTTGGATTTGGGGATCCCAGAGGCCTCTCCCAACCTCAGCAGCTCCTGAGGCTGAGCCTCTGCTTTGTTTGCCTGTGGGGACAGGATGCTGCTGCTGCTCTTCCTCCCAGGGCCTGAGCCACCTCCTCCTCCTCCTTTTGCCTTTCAGGTGCAGTGCCTGGAGAGGCAGAACCAGGCCCTGCTGGCCAAGTGGCAGCTCCTGCAGCAGCAAAGTGCCCGACCAGAGGAGAGCAGGAGCATCACCTCCTTCTTCCAGGCTTACATCAGCAGCCTGCAGAGGCAGCTGGAAACCCTCCAGAGCCAGAAGGAGCAGCTGGATCCTGAAGCCTACCACATGCTGCACCTCGTGGAGGACTACAAAAAGAGGTGACAAAAGCTCAGAGCTGGCACTCAGAACCTCCTGGGGGTTTCCATCCTGCCCTGGGCAAGGCACAGTTTAGCTTTGGGAGCTTCAGAAGGTTTGTGGCCAGCACAGGAATGGTCCCCAGGAGGTTGCTGCTGGCACTTGGCCTGGGCACTGGGAGGCTAAAGCAGCTCTGGGGAGGGTAGAACCCACAGGAGCAAGAGGAGAAGCCAAAGGTCTTGCAGAGCCAGCCCAGGAGGGTGGTGGAGCTCTGCCCCAGGTTGCCCAGGCTGAGGCTCTGTGCCTGGAGATGCTCAAGGGGAGGCTTGAGAGAGCTCTGAGCAGCCTGCTCCAGTGGAGGAGGTCCCTGCTGACTGCAGGGGGGGTGTTGGACTGGGTGAGCTCTGGGGGTCCCTCCCAACCCAAAGCCCTTCCATGATTCCTCTCCCCTGCTGTTCTCCTTCACACCCTGCCTGCCCCCCAGGCAGTGAGCAACTCAGGAGGGCTTACTGCTGCTGGTGGTGATGGAGCTGTGGTCAGCCTGGAGGGACAGAGCTGAGCAGTGTGGCCAAGCTGAGAGCCCTGGGGCTGAGAGCCTGGAGCTGAGCAGCCCCAGAGGGGCTCTGAGCTGTTATAATAGGGTTGGGTGATTGAGTTGGGTGGGAGGCTTGGGTGGGTAGCTGGTTGGAGGGGTGGGAAGGTGCTTGGGTAGTTGGGTGGGGGGGTGGTTGTGTGCATGGTTGAGTGGGTGGGTGGGCAGTTGGGTGGTTGAGTGGGTAGTTGGGTGGTTGGTTGAGTAGTTGGGTGGTTGGTTGGGTAGTTGGTTGAGCAGTTGGGAGGGTGGTTGGGTGATTGGGGTGGGTGGTTGAGCAGTTGGTTGGGTGGTTGGGTGGTTGGGCAGTTGGTTGGGTGGTTGAGCAGTTGGTTGGGTGGTTGAGCAGTTGGTTGGGTGGTTGGGTGGTTGAGCAGTTGGTTGGGTGGTTGGGTGGTTGAGCAGTTGGTTGGGTGGTTGAGCAGTTGGTTGGGTGGTTGGGTGGTTGAGCAGTTGGTTGGGTGGTTGAGCAGTTGGTTGGGTGGTTGAGTAGTTGGTTGGGTGGTTGGGTGGTTGAGCAGTTGGTTGGGTGGTTGAGCAGTTGGTTGGGTGGTTGAGCAGTTGGTTGAGCAGTTGGTTGGGTGGTTGAGCAGTTGGTTGGGTGGTTGAGCAGTTGGTTGGGTGGTTGGGTGGTTGAGCAGTTGGTTGGGTGGTTGGGTGGTTGAGCAGTTGGTTGGGTGGTTGAGCAGTTGGTTGGGTGGTTGGGTGGTTGGGCAGTTGGTTGGGTGGTTGGGTAGGTGGTTGGGTGATTGGGTTGGGTGGTTGGTTAAGCAGTTGGGTGGGTGGTTAGGTAGTTGGGTGGTTGAGCAGTTGGTTGGGTGGTTGGGTAGGTGGTTGGGTGTTTGGGCAGTTGGGCAGTTGGTTGGGTGGTTGAGCAGTTGGTTGGGTGGTTGAGCAGTTGGTTGAGCAGTTGGTTGGGTGGTTGAGCAGTTGGTTGGGTAGTTGGTTGGGTGGTTGAGTAGTTGGTTGGGTGGTTGAGTAGTTGGTTGGGTGGTTGAGCAGTTGGTTGAGCAGTTGGTTGGGTGGTTGAGCAGTTGGTTGGGTAGTTGGTTGGGTGGTTGAGTAGTTGGTTGGGTGGTTGAGTAGTTGGTTGGGTGGTTGAGTAGTTGGTTGGGTGGTTGGGTGGTTGAGCAGTTGGTTGGGTGGTTGGGTGGTTGGGCAGTTGGTTGGGTGGTTGAGTAGTTGGTTGGGTGGTTGAGCAGTTGGTTGGGTAGTTGGTTGGGTGGTTGGGTGGTTGAGCAGTTGGGTGGGTGGGTGGTTGAGCAGTTGGGTGGGTGGGTGGTTGAGCAGTTGGGTGGGTGGGTGGTTGAGCAGTTGGTTGGGTGGTTGGGCAGTTGGTTGGGTAGGTGGTTGGGTGGTTGGGTGGTCGAGCAGTTGGTTGGGTGGTTGAGCAGTTGGTTGGAGGGGTGGGAGGGTGGTTGGGTGAGTGGGTGCAGGTAGGGTGGAAGTTTGGGTGGGTGCTTGGGGAGTTGGTTGGGTGCTTGGGTGATTGGTTTGGGGTCTGTGGTCTCCTTGTCCTCCGCTGTGGTTGGCTGGGGTCTGTGCTGAGCAATGCTCAGCAGGAGCTGAAGGAGCTGGGGGGCGGCAAGAGGCTGGGGCTGGCAGCTGCTGAGTGGTGTCCAGGGGCAGCCCAAGGGGCAGAGAGTGGAGGGCAGGAGGAGAAAGCAGTTTGGGGGGAGGCTGCTGGAGGCCTGGAGCAGGCTGAGCCCAGAGAGGTTGTGGAGAGCTTCCAACCCCCCCTGGGCACTGTGCCCCTGGGCAAGCTGCTGGGGGGAGCCCTGCTGGGGCTGGGGGAGCTCCAGAGGTCCCTTCCAGCTTCCCTTCTCCATGCTGGGATTCTGTGAGGAGAGTTTTCCCTTCCCCTGGCCCAGCTGCAGCCCGGGGGAGGATGCAGGAGCTGGGCTCTGCCTGCCCCAGCACAGAGCCTGGCAGAGGCTTTGCCACCACCTCTGCTGCTGGCAGAGCCTGCAGGGAGCGATGCAGAGGTGGATCCCAGGCTGGAGGATTCCCTTTGGTGTCTGAGCCACGGGGCTGGAGCAGGGGGCCAGGGCCAGGAGCTGACTCTCTCTTTCCTCTGCTCCTGCAGGTTTGAGGATGAGATCAACAAAAGGGCCTCGAAGGAGGAGGAATTTGTGGAGCTCAAAAAGGTGAAGGCAGCCTCAGAGCCTCCGAAAGTGGCTGCTGGCTGAGGACTGCAGCAGCAGGGCCCTGGCTTAGCTGCATCCAACTCCCCTCCAAGAGAAGGAGGAGAGGTCCTTGGAGTGCCTCCCAAGGTCTCTTCCAGCTGTTGAGGCTGGAAGAGAGCTTTGAGCTCAAGGTCTGAGCCAGGCTGGAGAGAAATCATTTCCTCTGGAGGCTGAGCCCCAGAGTGAGAGAACAGAAGCAGGCATTGGGAAAGGCCTCTGAGATGAGGTCCAAGCAGCAACCCAACCCCTCCATGGCCACCAAACCACCAGAGCCATGGCCACAGGGGGCTGGAACCCCTCCAGGCCTTGGGGACTCCACCACCTCCCCCACTGGGCAGCCTGGGCCAGGCTTGCAGAACCCTTCCAGGGGAGAAGTTTCTCCTCAGGGCCAAGCTGAGCCTGCCCTGGGGCAGCCTGAGGCCATCTCCTCTGGTCCTGGCCCTTGGCACCAACAGGACCTCTGCTTCCAGGAGCTGGACAGTGCCTACCTGGGGAAGATGGAGCTGGATGTCCGTGTGGAGATCCTGAAGCAGGAGCTGGAGTTCCTCAGGTGCCTGCATGAAGCTGTGAGTCTGCCTCTGAGATGCAAACCTGACCCTGGGGGCTTGCCTTGGCTTGGGAAAGACCTTGAGGGAGGTCTGCAGGGAGCCACAGAGTGGCTCAGGCTGGAAGGGAGCTCAGAGCTCAGCTCCTCCAACCTCCCCACCCTGCCCAGGGACTCCTCTCAGCCAGCCCAGGATGCTCAGGGCCTCATCCAACCTGCTCAGGGGGACAGAAGCCACAGGTCAGAGGCTCCTGGGATGGCTCAGGTTGGAAGGGAGCTCAGAGCTCAGCCACTTCCAACCTCCCCACCCTGCCCAGGGACTCCTCTCAGCCAGGCTCAGCTGCTCAGGGCCTCATCCAGCCTGGCCCTCAGCACCCCCAGGCAGGAGGCAGCCACAGCCTCCCTGGGCAGCCTGGGCCAGGCTCTCAGCAGCCTCCTGCTGCAGAACTTCTCCCTCAGCTTCACTCCAACCCTGCTCTGCCTCAGCTCCAAACCATTCCCCCTGGGGCTGGCTCCAGCCCCCCTCAGCCAAAGTTTCTCTGCAGTCTCCCTGCAGGATCCCTTCAGGCAGCTCTGAGCTCCCCCTGGAGCCTTCTGCCCTGCAGGCTGCCCAGCCCCAGCTCCCTCAGCCTGTGCTCCCAGCAGAGCTGCTCCAGCCCTGGCAGCCTCTCTGTGGCCCCCTCTGGCCTCCCCCCAGCAGCTCTGTGTCCTCCTGCTGCTGGGGACAGCAGAGCTGGAGGCAGGAGTGGAGGTTGGCTCCCAGCAGGGCAGAGTCCAGGGGCAGGATCCCCTCTGCTGCCCTGCTGCCCACCCTGCCCTGCCTGCAGCCAGCTCAGGGTTGGCTCCTGGGCTGCCTGAGGGCACTGCTGGCTCCTGGGGAGCTTCTCCTCCCCCAGTACCCCCAGGGCTGCTTCTTCAGGGCTGCTCTCAGCCCACCCTGCACCCAGCCTGGCCTGGAGGTTGTTGATCTTGTAGAGGTTCCTAAAATAGGACTTTGGGTGTGCAGAGTGGATCCTCCTTGGCCTTTGATCTCCTTGGGTCCTCCTCAGCCTCTCAGTGGCTCTGCTGTGTGCCACAGAGCCTGGCAGGGACCCCTGGGGGTTCAGCTGGGGGTGGAGGATGCAGGTAGGGAGGTTCCAGTGGGGGTCTGGGCAGAGGGTTCCACTTCTCTCCTCACAGCACAGCCTGGAGCTCTCCCCTGGACTCCTTGGCAGCCACAGCTTTGCTTTCCCTGCAGGAGCTCTCCCAGCTGCAGAGCCTGGTGGGCAGCACCAAGGTGGTGCTGTCCCTGGACAGCCCCAGGGAGCTGAACCTGGATGGCATCCTCGAGGAGGTCAGGCAGGAGTATGAGGCCCTTGCCCAGAGGAGCAAAGCTGAAGTGGATGCCATGCACCAGGGCAGGGTGAGTTGGCACCAACAGGGCACAGAGGCTGCTCAGGGGGGCACAAGCCACAGGTCACAGACTCCTGGCATGGCTCAGCTTGGAAGGGAGCTCAGAGCTCAGCTTGGAAGGGAGCTCAGAGCTCAGCCACTTCCAACCTCCCCACCCTGCCCAGGGACTCCTCTCAGCCAGGCTCAGCTGCTCAGGGCCTCATCCAGCTTGGCCCTCAGCACCCCCAGGCAGGAGGCAGCCACAGCCTCCCTGGGCAGCCTGGGCCAGGCCCTCAGCAGCCTCCTGCTGCAGAACTTCTCCCTCAGCTCCACTCCAACCCTGCTCTGCCTCAGCTCCAAACCATTCCCCCTTGGGGACCCTCAGGCAAAGTCTCTCTGCAGCCTCCCTGCAGGCTCCCCTGCTGCTGCTCTCTCTGCTCTCCAGCTTTGGCTCCAGGCCATGCAGCCAAGCAGCCTCCACAGCTCTGGCACCAGCACTGCAGCACAGGAAACCATTTCCACCTTCCACTCAGCAGGGAGAGCTGCTGGTGCTGGGATGGCCTCAGGCCAGAGAGGCAGGAAGGACACAGTGCCCAAACCTCCTCTGCTTTCTCCAGCTGGGACTGGGACTGGGACTGGGACTGGGACTGGGACTGAGACTGGGACAGGGACTGGGACTGAGACTGGGACTGAGATTGGGACTGGGACTGAGACTGGGACAGGGACTGGGACTGAGACTGGGATTGAGATTGGGACCGGGACTGAGATTGGGACAGGGACTGGGGCTGAGATTGGGACTGAGGTTGAGATTGGGATGGGGACTGGGGCTGAGATTGGGACTGAGGTTGAGATTGGGATGGGGACTGGGGCTGAGATTGGGACTGGGACTGAGACTGGGACTGGGACTGAGGCTGAGATTGGGACTGAGGCTGAGGCTGAGATTGGGACTGGGACTGAGACTTAGATTGACTTCTCCCTCAGCTCCACTCCAACCCTGCTCTGCTTCAGCTCCAAACCATTCCCCCTGGGGCTGGCTCCAGCCCCCCTCAGCCAAAGTCTCTCTGCAGCCTTCCTGCAGGATCCCTTCAGGCTCTGGAGGCAGCTCTGAGGTCCCCCCTGGAGCCTTCTCCCCTGCAGGCTGCATAGCCCCAACTCTCAGTTGGGAGGCTGAGAGCAGAGAGTTGGGAGGTGAAGAGTGGAGAGTTGGGAGGCTGAGAGTGCAGAGCTGTGTGGCTGAGCCTTCTCCTCCACAGGCTGCCCAGCCCCAGCTCCCTCAGCCTGGGCTCCCAGCAGAGCTGCTCCAGCCCTGGCAGCCTCTCTGGGGCCTCCTCTGGCCTCCCCCCAGCAGCTCTGTGTCCTCCTGCTGCTGGGGACAGCAGAGCTGGAGGCAGGGTTGGAGCTGAGGTCTCTTTTCTCCTCTGCCCATCAGTACCAGGACCTCCAGACCATCTGGGCCAGCCAGCAGGAGCAGCTGAGGAGCAGCTACAGGGAGATCCAGGAGCTGGTCAGGCAGATCCAGAGGCTGCAGGCAGAGATTGAAATTGCAAAGAAAAAGGTAAAACCAAATGATGCAGTGCCCCAAATCCTGAAGTCCCTCTTGGGTGGGGAGCTGCTGCCTGGAGCTGCCCTCTGGGGGCAAAGCTGGAGCTGGTTTGGCTCTCCAGAAGGGAGCAGGGTGAGGTCTGGAGCTCTCTGCCCTGGGCTTGCAGCTGGGGGAATGGTCCCAGCCTGAGGCCTCTGCTGAGCTCTCTCTCAGGGGCAGCTCTTCACCTCCTGAAGGGTTTGAAGCCAGAGGGTCAGGGAATGGGTTTGGGTTGGGGAAGCTCTCTGAGAGCAGCCAGGCCAAGCAGCAACCCAACCCCACCATGGGCACAGGGGGATGGAGCCCCTCCAGGCCTGGGGGCTCCACCAGCACCTCCCTGGGCAGCCTGGGCCAGGCTTGCAGAACCCTTCCAGGGGAGAAGTTTCTCCTCAGGGCCAAGCTGAGCCTGCCCTGGGGCAGCCTGAGGCCATCTCCTCTGGTCCTGGTCCTTGGCCCAGGAGCCCAACTCCCCCTGGCTCCAGGCTCCTCTCAGGCACTTGCAGGGAGCCAGGAGGTCTCCCCTCAGCCTCCTCTCCCCCAGCCTCACCCCCCCCCAGCTCCCTCAGCTGCTCCTCCCTCCCCAGCCCTCTCCCCCAGCCCCTTCCCCAGCTCCCTTTGCCCTTCCCTGGCCCTGCTGCAGCCCTCCAAGTCCTCCTGGCCCTGAGGAGCCCAAGGCTGCCCCCAGGCTGCCAGCTGTGCCCCCCCCAGTGCCCAGCCCCAGAGGAGGCTGCTGGACTCCTCCTGTCTGTGCCCTCTGCAGAATGAGAGCCTCCAAGGCTCCCTGCAGGATGCTGAGCAGCGAGGGAGCTCTGCTGTCAGGGACGGCCAGGAGAAGCTTCAGGAGCTGGAAAGTGTCCTGCAGCAGGCCAGGGAGGACCTCAGTCGCCTCCTGCACGACCACCAGGAGCTCCTGAACGTGAAGCTGGCCCTGGACATCGAAATTGCCACTTACAGATCCCTCCTGGAGGAGGAGGAGACCAGGTAGGGCCCAGCTGCTCACCCTGCCTGGAGGGAGCTGTGCCAAGCTCCTCTCACCCACCACCAGCCCCCCAGGGTGGGTGGAAGGGACCTCTCCCCCCAGGGCCACATCAGCTCAGTGTCCCTTTTGCCTCCCCAGGCTCCAGGAAGGTTCCCCAGCCACCATCTGTAAGTACCTCAGGGCTTTGCTTTGGCTCTTCCCCCCCTCCCCCCCCGGGTGTTGTCTCCACAGCCCCCAGCTGGGACAACCTCTCTCAGCTCCTCCCTTGGCTTCCCAGGGTGCAGCCCAAGGGTAGAGACCTGCAGAGGCTTCCCAGGGGTGCAGCCCATGGGTAGAGACCTGCAGAGGCTTCCCAGGGGTGCAGCCCATGGGTAGAGACCTGCAGAGGCTTCCCAGGCATGCAGCCCAAGGGTAGAGACCTGCAGAGGCTTCCCAGGGTGCAGCCCATGGGGAGAGACCTGCAGAGGCTTCCCAGGGTGCAGCCCAAGGGTAGAGACCTGCAGAGGCTTCCCAGGGTGCAGCCCATGGGGAGAGACCTGCAGAGGCTTCCCAGGGGTGCAGCCCAAGGGTAGAGACCTGCAGAGGCTTCCCAGGGGTGCAGCCCATGGGGAGAGACCTGCAGAGGCTTCCCAGGGGTGCAGCCCATGGGGAGAGACCTGCAGAGGCTTCCCAGGGGTGCAGCCCAAGGGTAGAGACCTGCAGAGGCTTCCCAGGGTGCAGCCCATGGGTAGAGACCTGCAGAGGCTTCCCAGGGGTGCAGCCCATGGGGAGAGACCTGCAGAGGCTTCCCAGGGGTGCAGCCCAAGGGTAGAGACCTGCAGAGGCTTCCCAGGGGTGCAGCCCATGGGGAGAGACCTGCAGAGGCTTCCCAAGGTGCAGCCCATGGAGAGAGACCTGCAGAGGCTTCCCAGGGGTGCAGCCCATGGGGAGAGACCTGCAGAGGCTTCCCAGGGGTGCAGCCCATGGGTAGAGACCTGCAGAGGCTTCCCAGGGTGCAGCCCAAGGGTAGAGACCTGCAGAGGCTTCCCAGGGGTGCAGCCCAAGGGTAGAGACCTGCAGAGGCTTCCCAGGGTGCAGCCCATGGGTAGAGACCTGCAGAGGCTTCCCAGGGGTGCAGCCCGAGGGTAGAGACCTGCAGAGGCTTCCCAGGGGTGCAGCCCATGGGTAGAGACCTGCAGAGGCTTCCCAGGGGTGCAGCCCATGGGTAGAGACCTGCAGAGGCTTCCCAGGGGTGCAGCCCAAGGGTAGAGACCTGCAGAGGCTTCCCAGGGGTGCAGCCCATGGGTAGAGACCTGCAGAGGCTTCCCAGGATGCAGCCCAAGGGTAGAGACCTGCAGAGGCTTCCCAGGGGTGCAGCCCAAGGGTAGAGACCTGCAGAGGCTTCCCAGGGGTGCAGCCCATGGGTAGAGACCTGCAGAGGCTTCCCAGGGGTGCAGCCCAAGGGTAGAGACCTGCAGAGGCTTCCCAGGTTGCAGCCCAAGGGTAGAGACCTGCAGAGGCTTCCCAGGGGTGCAGACCATGGATAGAGACCTGCAGAGGCTTCCCAGGGTGCAGCCCAAGGGTAGAGACCTGCAGAGGGTGGAGGCCAGTGGCAAGTGGAGGTCCTCAGGGGTCTGTCCTGGCCACAGTGCTCCCAAACCTCTTGGTCCTTGGGGCTGGGGCAGCCTCAGCAGTGGCACCAAGCTGTGTGGTGTCCTGGGCTCAGCTGAGGGCAGGGATCCAGCCCAGAGGGATCTTGCCAGGCTGCAGAAGCTGCAGGAGGGGCAGCAAGGCACAGGGCAAGGTCCTGCAGCTGGGGCAGGCACAAAGCCAGGCTGGGTGCAGGGTGGGCTGAGAGCAGCCCTGAAGAAGCAGCCCTAGGGGTGCTGGGGGAGGAGAAGCTCCCCAGGAGCCAGCAGTGCCCTCAGCAGCCCAGGAGCCAACCCTGAGCTGGCTGCAGGCAGAGCAGGGTGGGCAGCAGGGCAGCAGAGGGGATCCTGCCCCTGGACTCTGCCCTGCTGGGAGCCAACCTCCACTCCTGCCTCCAGCTCTGCTGTCCCCAGCAGCAGGAGGACACAGAGCTGCTGGGGGGAGGCCAGAGGAGGCCCCAGAGAGGCTGCCAGGGCTGGAGCAGCTCTGCTGGGAGCACAGGCTGAGGGAGCTGGGGCTGGGCAGCCTGCAGGGCAGAAGGCTCCAGGGGGAGCTCAGAGCTGCCTGAAGGGATCCTGCAGGCAGGCTGCAGAGAGACTTTGGCTGAGGGGGGCTGGAGCCAGCCCCAGGGGGAATGGTTTGGAGCTGAAGCAGAGCAGGGTTGGAGTGGAGCTGAGGGAGAAGTCAATCTCAGTCCCAGTCTCAACCTGGATCTCAATCCCAGTCCCAATCTCACTCCTAGTCCAAGGCCCAATCTCAATCTCAGTGCCAGTCTCAGTCCCAATCCCAGCCTCTCAGGGGCTTGCAGGGAGCCAGGAGGGTCTCCCCTTGGGCTGAACCCCCCCAGCTCCCTCAGCTGCTCCTCCCCAGACCCTGCTTGCCCCTCCCCAGAGCCGTGGCTGTGACCACCGGAGCGTGGTGGCCACCCAGGCCTCTGCCCCCAGCTGTGCTGCTGACCTCTCTGCTTGCCTCTCTTGCAGGTGTCACTGAGCACAGCACCACTGCCACTGGAGCCTTTGGAGTGGCCCCTGGGGGCTGGACAAGTGCCAAGGGGGGGCCAGGCTCTGGTGGGGGCAGCATGGGCAGGAGAGGCTCCATGAGTGGAGGAGGGAAAGGAGGAAGCTCTGGAGGGTGGGGCTCCAGCTCTGGCAGTGGGGGCTCCATTTGTGGTGGAGGAGGAGGAGGAGGAGGCAAAGGCTATGGAGGAAGCTCTGGAGGGTGGGGCTCCAGCTCTGGCAGTGGGGGCTCCATTTGTGGTGGTGGAGGAGGAGGAGGAGGCAAAGGCTATGGAGGAAGCTCTGGAGGGTGGGGATCCAGCTCTGGCAGTGGGGGCTCCATTTGTGGTGGAGGAGGAGGAGGAGGAGGCAAAGGCTATGGAGGAAGCTCTGGAGGTAGCAGCAGCTCTGGTGGGATAGGATCTGTGTCTGGAGGGGGAACTGGAAGCATCTCTGGGGGGAAAGGATCTATCTCTGGAGGAGGAGGAGGAGGAGGAAGCAAAGGCTATGGAGGTGGAGGAAGCTCTGGAGGTGGGGGAAGCTCTGGGGGTTGGGGCTCCAGCTCTGGCAGTGGGGGCTCCATTTGTGGTGGGGGAGGAGGAGGAGGCAAAGGCTATGGAGGAAGCTCTGGGGGTGGAGGAAGCTCTGGGGGTGGGAGCAGCTCTGGGGGGAAAGGCTCAATCTCTGGAGGAGGAGGAGGAGGAGGAAGCTCAAGCTATGGAGGCTCCAGCTGTAAAGGAGGAGGAAGCTCAAGCAGTGGAGGCTCCATGTCTGGAGGGGGAGGAAGCTCTGGGGGTGGCATCAGCTCTGGTGGGAAAGGCTCAATCTCAGGAGGAGGAGGAGGTGGAGGAAGCTCAGGATATGGAGGCAGCTCAGGATATGGAGGCTCCATTTGTGGTGGGGGAGGAGGAGGAGGCAAAGGCTATGGAGGAAGCTCTGGGGGTGGCATCAGCTCTGGTGGGAAAGGCTCAATCTCAGGAGGTGGAGGAGGTGGAGGAAGCTCAAGCAGTGGAGGCTCCATGTCTGGAGGGGGAGGAAGCTCTGGAGGTGGAAGCATCTCTGGGGGGAAAGGATCTATCTCTGGAGGAGGAGCAGGAGGAGGAGGAAGCAAAGGCTATGGAAGTGGAGGAAGCTCTGGGGGATGGGGATCCAGCTCTGGCAGTGGGGGCTCCATTTGTGGTGGGGGAGGAGGCAAAGGCTATGGAGGAAGCTCTGGAGGTGGCAGCAGCTCTGGAGGGAAAGGCTCAATCTCAGGAGGAGGAGGAGGAGGTGGAGGAAGCTCAGGCTATGGAGGCTCCAGCTGTAAAGGAGGAGGAAGCTCAAGCAGTGGAGGCTCCATGTCTGGAGGGGGAGGAAGCTCTGGGGGTGGCATCAGCTCTGGAGGGAAAGGATCTATCTCAGGAGGAGGAGGAGGTGGAGGAAGCTCAGGCTATGGAGGCTCCATTTGTGGTGGTGGAGGTGGAGGAGGCAAAGGCTATGGAGGAAGCTCTGGAGGTGGAGGAAGCTCTGGAGGTGGAGGAAGCTCTGGGGGTGGCATCAGCTCTGGTGGGAAAGGCTCAATCTCTGGAGGAGGAGGAGGAGGAGGAAGCTCAAGCTATGGAGGCTCCAGCTGTAAAGGAGGAGGAAGCTCAGGCAGTGGAGGCTCCATGTCTGGAGGGGGAGGAAGCTCTGGGGGTGGAAGCATCTCTGGGGGGAAAGGATCTATCTCTGGAGGAGGAAGCTCTGGAGGTGGAGGTAGCTCTGGGGGAAAAGGATCTATCTCTGGAGGAGGAGGAGGTGGAGGAAGCTCAGGCTATGGAGGCTCCAGCTGTAAAGGAGGAGGAAGCTCAAGCAGTGGAGGCTCCATGTCTGGAGGGGGAGGAAGCTCTGGAGGTGGAAGCATCTCTGGGGGAAAAGGATCTATCTCTGGAGGAGGAAGCTCTGGAGGTGGAGGTAGCTCTGGGGGAAAAGGATCTATCTCTGGAGGAGGAGGAGGTGGAGGAAGCTCAGGCTATGGAGGCTCCAGCTGTAAAGGAGGAGGAGGCTCAGGCAGTGGAGGCTCCATGTCTGGAGGGGGAGGAAGCTCTGGGGGTGGAAGCATCTCTGGGGGGAAAGGATCTATCTCTGGAGGAGGAAGCTCTGGAGGTGGAGGTAGCTCTGGGGGTTGGGGCTCCAGCTCTGGCAGTGGGGGCTCCATTTGTAGTGGAGGAGGAGGAGGAGGCAAAGGCTATGGGGGTGGAGGAAGCTCTGGAGGTGGCCAAAGCTCTGGGGGTTGGGGCTCCAGCTCTGGCAGCTGCAGTTCCCATGGTGCAGGGATCAGCTCTGGGGGTGGAAGCAGCTGTGGCAGGAGAGGCTCCAGCTCTGGAGGAGGAGGCTCAGGCTCTGGAGGTGGCCAAAGCTCTGGAGGTGGCCAAGGCTCTGGAGGAGGCCAAAGCTCTGGAGGAGGCCAAAGCTCTGGGGGTTGGGGCTCCAGCTCAGGCAGATGCAGTCCCCACAGTGCAGGGATCAGCTCTGGAGGAGGCAGCAGCTGTGGCAGGAGAGGCTCCAGCTCTGGAGGAGGAGGCTCCATGTCTGGTGGTGGCCAAAGCTCTGGAGGTGGCCAAGGCTCTGGAGGAGGCCAAAGCTCTGGGGGTTGGGGCTCCAGCTCAGGCAGCTGCAGTCCCCACAGTGCAGGGATCAGCTCTGGAGGAGGCAGCAGCTGTGGCAGGAGAGGCTCCAGCTCTGGAGGAGGAGGAGGCTCCATGTCTGGAGGTGGCCAAAGCTCTGGAGGTGGCCAAGGCTCTGGGGGTTGGGGCTCCAGCTCAGGCAGCTGCAGTTCCCATGGTGCAGGGATCAGCTCTGGAGGTGGCAGCAGCTGTGGCAGGAGAGGCTCCAGCTCTGGAGGAGGAGGCTCCATGTCTGGTGGTGGCCAAAGCTCTGGAGGTGGCCAAAGCTCTGGGGGTTGGGGCTCCAGCTCAGGCAGCTGCAGTCCCCACAGTGCAGGGATCAGCTCTGGAGGAGGCAGCAGCTGTGGCAGGAGAGGCTCCAGCTCTGGAGGAGGAGGCTCCATGTCTGGTGGTGGCCAAAGCTCTGGAGGTGGCCAAGGCTCTGGAGGAGGCCAAAGCTCTGGGGGCTGGGGCTCCAGCTCAGGCAGCTGCAGTTCCCATGGTGCAGGGATCAGCTCTGGAGGTGGAAGCAGCTGTGGCAGGAGAGGCTCCACCTCTGGAGGAGGAGGAGGCTCCATGTCTGGAGGAGGCCAAAGCTCTGGAGGAGGCCAAAGCTCTAGGGGTTGGGGCTCCAGCTCTGGCAGCTGCAGTTCCCATGGTGCAGGGATCAGCTCTGGGGGTGGAAGCAGCTGTGGCAGGAGAGGCTCCAGCTCTGGAGGAGGAGGAGGAGGCTCCATGTCTGGAGGAGGCCAAAGCTCTGGAGGTGGCCAAGGCTCTGGGGGTTGGGGCTCCAGCTCAGGCAGCTGCAGTTCCCATGGTGCAGGGATCAGCTCTGGAGGAGGCAGCAGCTGTGGTAGGAGAGGCTCCAGCTCTGGAGGAGGAGGCTCCATATCTGGAGGAGGCCAAAGCTCTGGGGGCTGGGGCTCCAGCTCAGGCAGATGCAGTCCCCACAGTGCAGGGATCAGCTCTGGAGGAGGCAGCAGCTGTGGCAGGAGAGGCTCCACCTCTGGAGGAGGAGGCTCCATATCTGGAGGAGGCCAAAGCTCTGGGGGCTGGGGCTCCAGCTCTGGCAGCTGCAGTTCCCACAGTGCAGGGATCAGCTCTGGGGGTGGCAGCAGCTCTGGTAGGAGAGGCTCCAGCTCTGGAGGAGGTTCCATGTCTGGAGGTGGCCAAGGCTCTGGAAGCAGCCAAGGCTCTGGAGGTTGGGGCTCCAGCTCTGGCAGTGGTGGGTGCAGCTCTGGAGGAGGAGGAGGTTCTGGATATGGTGGAGCAAGCTCTGGAAGTGGAGGCTCCATCTCTGGAGGAGGAAGCTCTGGCAGTGGTGAGTGCAGCTATGGAGGAGGCTCAGGGTATGGTGGTGCAAGCTCTGGCAGGAGAGGCTCCAGCTCTGGAGGAGGAGGAGGAGGAAGCTCCAGCAGGAGAGGCTCCATCTCTGGAGGAGGCTCAGGCAGTGGCAGATGCAGTCCCAGCAGTGCAGGGCTGAGCTCTGGAGGTGGAATTAGCTCTGGCAGGAGAGGCTCCAGCTCTGGAGGTGCTGGAGGAGGAAGCTATGGCAGTGGAGGAGGAGGAAGCTATGGCAGTGGAGGAGGAGGAAGCTATGGCAGTGGAGGCTCCATCTCTGGAGGTGGGGGAAGCTCTGGCAGTGGTGAGTGCAGCTATGGAGGAGGCTCAGGGTATGGCGGTGCAAGCTCTGGCAGGAGAGGCTCCATCTCTGGAGGTACTGGAGGAGGAAGCTATGGCAGTGGAGGCTCCAGCTATGGAGGTGCTGGAGGAGGAGGCTCAGGGTATGGAGAAGGAAGTTCCAGCAGGAGAGGCTCCATCTCTGGAGGAGGAGGAAGCTTTGGCAGTGGAGGCTCCATCTCTGGAGGAGGCTCAGGCAGTGGCAGATGCAGTCCCAGCAGTGCAGGGATGAGTTATGGAGGTGGCAGCAGCTCTGGCAGGAGAGGCTCCAGCTCTGGAATTGGAGGAAGCTATGGCAGTGGTGAGTGCAGCTATGGAGGTGCTGGAGGAGGAGGCTCAGGGTATGGAGGAGGAAGCTCCGGCAGGAGAGGCTCCATCTCTGGAGGTACTGGAGGAGGAAGCTATGGCAGTGGAGGCTCCAGCTATGGAGGTGCTGGAGGAGGAGGCTCAGGGTATGGAGGAGGAAGCTCCAGTAGGAGAGGCTCCATCTCTGGAGGAGGAGGAGGCTCTGGCAGTGGTGAGTGCAGCTATGGAGAAGGCTCAGGGTATGGAGGAGGAAGCTCTGGCAGGAGAGGCTCCAGCTCTGGAGGTACTGGAGGAGGAGGCTCAGGGTATGGAGAAGGAAGTTCCAGCAGGAGAGGCTCCATCTCTGGAGGAGGAGGAAGCTTTGGCAGTGGAGGCTCCATCTCTGGAGGAGGCTCAGGCAGTGGCAGAAGCAGTCCCAGCAGTGCAGGGATGAGTTATGGAGGTGGCAGCAGCTCTGGCAGGAGAGGCTCCAGCTCTGGAATTGGAGGTGGAGGCAGCTATGGCAGTGGAGGCTCCATCTCTGGAGGTGGAGGAAGCTCTGGCAGTGGTGAGTGCAGCTATGAAGGAGGCTCAGGGTATGGTGGTGCAAGCTCTGGCAGGAGAGGCTCCATCTCTGGAGGTACTGGAGGAGGAAGCTATGGCAGTGGAGGTTCCAGCTATGGAGGTGCTGGAGAAGGAGGAGGCTCAGGCTATGGAGGAGGAAGCTCTGGCAGGAGAGGCTCCAGCTCTGGAATTGGAGGTGGAGGAAGCTATGGCAGTGGAGACTCCAGCTATGGAGGTGGAGGAAACTATGGCAGTGGTGAGTGCAGCTATGGAGGAGGCTCAGGCAGTGGCAGATGCAGTCCCAGCAGTGCAGGGATGAGTTATGGAGGTGGCAGCAGCTCTGGCAGGAGAGGCTCCAGCTCTGGAATTGGAGGCAGCTATGGCAGTGGAGGCTCCAGCTATGGAGGTGCTGGAGGAGGAGGAGGCTCAGGCTATGGAGGAGGAAGCTCTGGCAGGAGAGGCTCCATCTCTGGAGGTACTGGAGGAGGAAGCTATGGCAGTGGAGGCTCCAGCTATGGAGGTGCTGGAGGAGGCTCAGGCTATGGAGAAGGAAGTTCCAGCAGGAGAGGCTCCATCTCTGGAGGAGGAGGAAGCTCTGGCAGGAGAAGCTCCATCTCTGGAGGAGGCTCAGGCAGTGGCAGATGCAGTCCCAGCAGTGCAGGGCTGAGTTATGGAGGTGGCAGCAGCTCTGGCAGGAGAGGCTCCAGCTCTGGAATTGGAGGTGGAGGAAGCTATGGCAGTGGAGGCTCCAGCTATGGAGGTGCTGGAGAAGGAGGAGGCTCAGGCTATGGAGGAGGAAGCTCTGGTAGGAGAGGCTCCATCTCTGAAGGTACTGGAGGAGGCAGCTCTGGCAGTGGAGGCTCCAGCTATGGAGGTGCTGGAGGAGGAGGAGGCTCAGGCTATGGAGGAGGAAGCTCTGGTAGGAGAGGCTCCATCTCTGGAGGTACTGGAGGAGGAAGCTATGGCAGTGGAGGCTCCAGCTATGGAGGTGCTGGAGGAGGCTCAAGCTATGGAGAAGGAAGTTCCAGCAGGAGAGGCTCCATCTCTGGAGGAGGAGGAAGCTCTGGCAGGAGAGGCTCCATCTCTGGAGGAGGCTCAGGCAGTGGCAGATGCAGTCCCAGCAGTCCAGGGCTGAGTTATGGAGGTGGCAGCAGCTCTGGCAGGAGAGGCTCCAGCTCTGGATTTGGAGGTGGAGGCAGCTATGGCAGTGGAGGCTCCAGCTATGGAGGTGCTGGAGGAGGAGGCTCAGGCTATGGAGGAGGAAGCTCTGGCAGTGGTGAGTGCAGCTATGGAGGTGGCTCAGGGTATGGCGGAGCAAGCTCTGGCAGGAGAGGCTCCAGCTCTGGAATTGGAGGCAGCTATGGCAGTGGTGAGTGCAGCTATGGAGGTGCTGGAGGAGGAGGCTCAGGGTATGGAGGAGGAAGCTCTGGCAGGAGAGGCTCCATCTCTGGAGGTACTGGAGGAGGAAGCTATGGCAGTGGAGGCTCCAGCTATGGAGGTGCTGGAGGAGGAGGCTCAGGGTATGGTGGTCCAAGCTCTGGCAGGAGAGGCTCCATCTCTGAAGGTACTGGAGGAGGAAGCTATGGCAGTGGAGGCTCCAGCTATGGAGGTGCTGGAGGAGGAGGCTCAGGGTATGGAGGAGGAAGCTCTGGCAGGAGAGGCTCCATCTCTGGAGGTGGAGGAAGCTCCAGCTATGGAGGAGGAGGAAGCTCTGGCAGTGGTGAGTGCAGCTATGGAGGTGGCTCAGGGTATGGTGGTGCAAGCTCTGGCAGGAGAGGCTCCATCTCTGAAGGAGGCTCAGGCAGTGGCAGATGTAGTCCCAGCAGTCCAGGGATGAGCTCTGGGGGTGGAATTAGCTCTGGCAGTGGAGGCTCCAGCTATGGAGGTGCTGGAGGAGGAGGCTCAGGCTATGGAGGAAGCTCAGGGGGTGGAGCAGGCTCAGGGTTTGGAGGTGGAGGAAGCTCTGGCAGGAGAGGCTCCATCTCTGGAGGAGGCTCAGGCTATGGTGGTGCAAGCTCTGGCAGGAGAGGCTCCATCTCTGGGGGAGGCTCAGGCTATGGTGGTGCAAGCTCTGGCAGGAGAGGCTCCATCTCTGGAGGAGGCTCAGGCAGTGGCAGATGCAGTCCCAGCAGTCCAGGGCTGAGCTCTGGGGGTGGAATTAGCTCTGGCAGGAGAGGCTCCAGCTCTGGAATTGGAGGAAGCTATGGCAGTGGAGGCTCCAGCTCTGGAGGTGGAGACAGCTATGGCAGTGGAGGCTCCAGCTATGGAGGCACAGGAGGAGGAGGCTCAGGGTATGGAGGAGGAAGCTATGGCAGTGGAGGCTCCAGCTATGGAGGCACAGGAGGAGGAGGCTCAGGGTATGGAGGAGGAAGCTATGGCAGTGGAGGAGGAGGAAGCTATGGCAGTGGAGGCTCCAGCTATGGAGGTGGGGGAAGCTCTGGCAGGAGAGGCTCCATCTCTGGAGGAGGCTCAGGCAGTGGCAGATGCAGTCCCAGCAGTGCAGGGCTGAGCTCTGGAGGTGGAATTAGCTCTGGCAGGAGAGGCTCCAGCTCTGGAATTGGAGGCAGCTCTGGCAGTGGAGGCTCCAGCTATGGAGGCGCAGGAGGAGGAGGCTCAGGGTATGGAGGTGCAAGCTCTGGCAGTGCAGGAGGAGGAAGCTCTGGCAGTGGAGGCTCCATCTCTGGAGGTGGAGGAAGCTCTGGCAGTGGTGAGTGCAGCTATGGAGGAGGCTCAGGGTATGGAGGAGGAAGCTCCAGCAGGAGAAGCTCCATCTCTGGAGGAGGCTCAGGCAGTGGCAGATGCAGTCCCAGCAGTCCAGGGCTGAGCTCTGGGGGTGGAATTAGCTCTGGCAGGAGAGGCTCCAGCTCTGGAATTGGAGGCAGCTCTGGCAGTGGAGGTTCCAGCTATGGAGGTGCTGGAGGAGGCTCAGGCTTTGGAGGAGGCTCAGGGTATGGAGGAGGTGCAAGCTCTGGCAGTGGAGGCTCTGTGTCTGGGGGTGGCTCCAGCTCTGGGGGTTTGGGCTCCGGCTCTGGGGGTTTGGGCTCTGGCTCTGGCAGTGGCGACTCCATTTCTGGAGGAGGAGCAGGCTCAGGCTATGGGGGAGGAGACTCAGGCTATGAGGGAGGCTCTGGGTATGGAGGAGGCTCAGGCTATGAGGGAGGCTCAGGCTATGAGGGAAGCTCTGGGTATGGGGGAGGTTCAGGCTATGAGGGAAGCTCTGGGTATGGAGGAGGCTCAGGCTATGAGGGAGGCTCAGGCTATGAGGGAAGCTCTGGGTATGGAGGAGGCTCAGGCTATGAGGGAGGCTCTGTGTCTGGGGGTGGCCATAGCTCTGGAGGTTGGGGCTCCAGCTCTGGGGGTGGAGGGAGCAGCTCTGGTAGGAGAGGTTCTGCCTCTGGAGGAGGAGGAGGCTCAGGCTCTGGGGGCTGTGGGGAGCTGTGCAGTGCTGGCAGGAGGGGCTCTGGCTCCGGCTGGGATGGATCCAGCTCTGGAGCTGCCTGCTGAGCAGGCAGTGGAGGCTGTGGTGCTGCAGGGGGGGACAGCTCTGGGGGGGAAGGGGATTGTGGGGCTGGGGGCTGCAGCTGGGAGGGAGGCTGTGCTCAGGGGCAGGACTACAGAGCTGCCTAGGGAAGGGGCTCAGGGGCTCAGGAGCTGCTTCCCACAGCTGATCCCTGGATGGAGGAATCTGCCAGCAGGATGGGGAGAGAGGGTTCCCCTCCCTGCCAGAGGGGAGGTTGGCTTCCTGCCCACCTCTGGCTGCTGCCCCTGGGTCTCAACCCCCCCCCCTCAAGCTCCCTCTCCCCCTGCACAGCCACCTCTTGAACCCTCCAAGCACACAGCCCTGGGCCATGGCCATGCTGGGGGGGTTGCTGCTCTCCCCTTGGGCTTTCTCTGAGCACTTCAGCTCAGGCTGCTTGGATCCTCCCCCTCTGTGCTCACTAAAAGCTTGAAGCTCAGCCTGCTGTGTCTGTGTCTTGCTCTGGGGGAGGGCAGGGCCTGGCCTGGCTGGGGAGGGCTTGGAAGAGCTCTTCACAGGGCTTGGAGAGTTTCAGAGAGCTCTTGGCCTTGGAGGAGTCCTTGGGGATCACCCAGCCCAGGCTCTCACCCCGAGCTCCCAACCCCTCCACTGCTGCTGAGCCAAGACCACTGAGCCATGGCCCCAGCCCCACGCTGGGCTGGCTGTGAGACACCCCCAGGCATGGGGACTCCATGGGCACCACCTTGGGCAGCCTGAGCCAAGCCTTGGGAACCTTCCCTGTGATGGAATTGTTCCTCATGCCCACCCTGAGCCTGCCCTGGGGCAGCCTGAGGCCATCTCCTCTTGTCCTGGCCCTTGGCCCCAGAGCCCAACCCCCACCCTGGCTCCAGGCTCCTCTCAGGCACTTGCAGGGAGCCAGGAGGTCTCCCCCCAGCACAGGGAGGACCTGGAGCTGCTGGGGAGGCTCCAGAGGAGGCCACCAAGAGGAACAGAGGCTGCAGAGCCTCCCCTGTGAGGCCAGGCTGGGAGGCTTGGGGCTGTGCAGCCTGGAGAAGGCTGCAGGAAGAGCTCAGAGCAGCTGCCAGGAGCTGAGGAGGCTCCAGGAGAGCTGGGGAGGGACCTGGGAGAAGGGCTGGGAGGGGCAGGATGAGGGGAGATGGATTGGAGCTGGGAGAGGAGAGATTGAGAGTGGAGAGGAGGAAGTGAGGCTGGGGAGAGCCTGGCAGAGGCTGCCCAGGGAGGCTGTGGCTGCTCCATCCCTGGAGGTGCTGAGGGCCAGGCTGGATGAGGCCCTGAGCAGCCTGGGCTGGTGGGAGGTGTCCCTGGGCATGGCAGGGGCTTGGAGCTGGCTGAGCTCTGAGCTCCCTTCCAGCCCAACCCCATTCTGTGACTGACTTTCCACCACCAGAGCTCAGAGGTGCAGCCTCCACGTGGGGAGCTCAGGGCTGTGTCCCCTGCTGCTTTGTGCCACCTGGATGCTGCTCCTGCATTTCTGATGCAAAGAACCACAGAGCTGTGAGGGCTGGAAGGGAGCTCAAGGCTCAGCCAGTCCCAACCCCCTGCCATGCCCAGGGAGCCCTCACACCACAGCAGGTTGCTCACAGCCACCTCCAGCCTGGCCCTCAGCACCTCCAGGCATGAGGAGGAGGCTTCCAGCACCTCCCTGGGCAGCCTGGGACAGGCTCTCAGCACCCTCCTGGGGAACAACTTCTTCCTCACAGCCAAGCTGAGTCTCCCCACTTCCAGCTCTGCTCCATCCCCCCCAGTCCTATCCCTCCCTGACAGCCTCCAAAGTCCCTCCCCAGCTTTCCTGCAGCCCCTGGGAGGCCACCAGAAGGTCTCCTGGGAGCCTTCTCCTCTCCAGCCTGCACAACCCCAACTCTCTCAGGCTGTGCTCAGCTCCAGCCCTCTGCTCCTGCTCCTGGCCCTGCTCTGGACACCTTCCAGCCCCTCCAGAGCCTTCCTGGAGCAGAGGCTGCAGAGCTGGCCCCAGAGCTGCAGCTGTGGTGTGAGCAGAGTGGAGCAGAGGGGCAGAATCCCCTCCCTGGCCCTGCTGCCCACACTGCTGCTGCTGCAGCCCAGGCTCTGCTTGGCTCTCTGGGCTGCAAGTGCTCCCTGCTGGCTCCTGCTGAGCTTCTCCTCCCCCTGCCAGCAGCAGGAGCCCAGCCAAGAGCCTGTGTGGGAAGGGAGGCTCAAGACACGTTAGATGCCACCCCCTAGTGGGAGCAAGCTGCTGTGCCAGGGTGGCACAAAACCTCCACACCAGGCTCTGGCTGGTGGAGATTTGGGCTCCAGCTCTCCCTGTGGCCAGACAGGAATTGGCCTCCTGACTTCTTTGACAGAAAGCTGGGAAATGAGTGAAGGTCACAAGCTCAGCAGCAGGGCAGGGATGGAGACCCTGGGCTGGGCACTGGGGAGGGGCACAGCTGGCAGCCTGGGGGCAGCCTTGGGCTCCTCAGGGCCAGGAGGACTTGGAGGGCTGCAGCAGGGCCAGGGAAGGGCAAAGGGAGCTGGGGAAGGGGCTGGGGAGGAGCAGCTGAGGGAGGAGAGGAGGCTGAGGGGAGACCTCCTGGCTCCCTGCAAGTGCCTGAGAGGAGCCTGGAGCCAGGGGAGGTTGGGCTGTGGGGCCAAGGGCCAGGACAAGAGGAGGTGGCCTCAGGCTACTCCAGGGGAGGTTCAACTTGGCCATGAGGAACAATTTCTGCCCTGCAGAGTGGTCAGGGCCTGGCCCAGGCTGCCCAGGGAGGTGCTGGTGGAGTCCCCATGGCTGGAGGGGCTCCAGCCCCCTGTGGCCATGGCTCTTGTGGCCAGGCTTTGGTGCCCATGGTAGGGTTGGGTTGCTGCTTGGCCTCAGGCTGCTCTCAGGGAGCTTCTCCCACCCAAAGCATCCCCTGGCTCTGCATGGTGGCACCACGAGGATCCTGGGGCTGCCATCTGCCCTGCTGGGCACCTTCCCAACCTTGCTGGTGACCAGGAGCAGAGGGCTGAGCTGTGAGCAGCCTGGCAGCCACTCCCCTGCTGCCCACCTACACATCCAACCCTCCCTTGTCCTGACAGGGACCTGAAGCAACCACAGCTGCCCTGGCAGCAACGCCCTGAGCTCCAGCAGCTGGGTGGAAGCCAAGCAGGAGAGACCTGCAGGCTCTCAGGTGTCAAACAGCACCCAGAAGAGCTTCCCCTCCTGCAGCAGGCTGGGTGGGATGGGCAGGCAGGGCTGACCTCCTGGCCCTCCCAGCTGCAGCCTCAGCTGGGTGCTTGAGAGCAGCCCAAGGGCTGCACCCAGCTGCCCGTGAGGGACCCAGGGTCAGCAGGGGACACCCAGAATCAGAGCCAGAGGTGAGGCTGGTCCTGGTGGATGAACCTTTCCCTGCAGCTGGGGGGTGCCAGAAGCCAGGCTCAGAGGTTTGTGGTTTGTCCCTCAGAGTGGATCTGTGGGAGAAAAAGCTTTGAGACCATCCAGGACCATGTGGGGGGTCCAAGCTCAGCGAGGAACCAGAACCTCTCAGTCTGAAAGGAGCCAAACTCTCCCTGCTGGCAGCAGCTCCAGGCAGGGCAGAGAGCTGTGAGTGCTCAGGAGGAGCAGCAGCCATGGCAGGACCTCCTCACCCCTGCCAGGACCTCCTCACCCCTGCCAGGACCTCCTCAACCTTGTCAGGACCTCCTCACCCCTGGCAGGACCTCCTCACCCCTGCCAGGACCTCCTCACCCCTGGCAGGACCTCCTCATCTCCAGCAGGACCTCCTCACCCTGCTGGCAGCAGCTCCAGGCAGGGCAGAGAGCTGTGAGTGCTCAGGGGGTGCAGGAGGAGCATCAGCCATGGCAGGACCTCCTCAGCCCCAGCAGGACCTCCTCACCCCTGCCAGGACCTCCTCACCCCAGCAGGACCTCCTCACCTCTGCCAGGACCTCCTCACCCCAGCAGGACCTCCTCAGCCCCGCCAGGACCTCCTCACCCTTGTCAGGACCTCCTCACCCCTGCCAGGACCTCCTCACCCTTGTCAGGACCTCCTCACCCCTAGCAGGACCTCCTCAGCCCTGCCAGGACCTCCTCACCCCATCAGGACCTTCTCACCCCCAGCAGGACTTCCTCAGCCCTGCCAGGACCTCCTCACCCCCAGCAGGACCTCCTCAGCCCTGCCAGGACCTCCTCACCCTTGTCAGGACCTCCTCACCCCTGCCAGGACCTCCTCACCCTTGTCAGGACCTCCTCAGCCCTGCCAGGACCTCCTCACCCCAGCAGGACCTCCTCACCCCAGCAGGACCTCCTCACCCTTGTCAGGACCTCCTCAGCCCTGCCAGGACCTCCTCACCCCCTGCCAAGACCTTCTCACCCCCAGCAGGACCTCCTCACCCCTGTCAGGACCTCCTCACCCTTGTCAGGACCTCCTCACCCCCGACAGGACCTCCTCACCCTGCTGGCAGCAGCTCTAGGCAGGGCAGAGAGCTGTGAGTGCTCAGGAGGAGCATCAGCCATGGCAGGACCTCCTCACCCCTGCCAGGACCTCCTCAGCCCCAGCAGGACCTCCTCACCCCTGTCAGGACCTCCTCACCCCCAGCAGGACCTCCTCAGCCCCAGCAGGACCTCCTCACCCCTGTCAGGACCTCCTCACCCCTGTCAGGACCTCCTCAACCTTGTCAGGACCTCCTCAGCCCTGCCAGGACCTCCTCACCCCTATCAGGACCTCCTCACCCCCAGCAGGACCTCCTCAGCCCCAGCAGGACCTCCTCACCCCTAGCAGGACCTCCTCAGCCCTGCCAGGACCTCCTCACCCCTGCCAAGACCTCCTCACCTCTGCCAGGACCTCCTCACCCCAGCAGGACCTCCTCACCCCTGCCAGGACCTCCTCACCCCAGCAGGACCTCCTCACCCCTAGCAGGACCTCCTCACCCCCAGCAGGACCTCCTCATCCCCGCCAGGACCTCCTCATCCCCGCCAGGACCTCCTCACCCCTGTCAGGACCTCCTCATCCCCGCCAGGACCTCCTCTCCCCTGCCAGGACCTCCTCACCCTTGTCAGGACCTCCTCAGCCCTGCCAGGACCTCCTCACCCCAGCAGGACCTCCTCACCCCTGCCAGGACCTCCTCACCCTTGTCAGGACCTCCTCAGCCCTGCCAGGACCTCCTCACCCCAGCAGGACCTCCTCACCCTTGTGAGGACCTCCTCACCCCTGTCAGGACCTCCTCACCCCCAGCAGGACCTCCTCAGCCCCAGCAGGACCTCCTCACCCCTAGCAGGACCTCCTCACCCCCAGCAGGACCTCCTCACCCCCAGCAGGACCTCCTCAGCCCCAGCAGGACCTCCTCACCCTTGTCAGGACCTCCTCACCCTGCAGCTGCAGCAGGGAGAAACCCAAGGGGAGCCAAAGTGGGAGCAGAAAATGAAGGGCAAGGCAAAGCAGCCCCAGGCCTGGAGCCCTCCCCCCGGGCTCCAATCCTGCTCTTCCAGCTGGGATTGCCATGGAGGCAGCCAGGGGAGGCTGCCAGGGGAGGCTGCCAGGGGAGTCTGCCAGGGCTTCAATCACTGCTGCTCCCCTGTGTAGGTGGAATTGAGAGCGCTGGCAGCAGCCTGCAATTAAGGCAGCTGCCTTTCCAGCTCCTCCCTCCCATCAATTATCTTCCTTGGCTGGGCTGAGGGCAAAGTGTTGCAGGGGAGGGCAGATGGGGAGGTGCAGGACAGCCTCTGGCATCAGCTGCCCCTGCAGGCAGCAGAGCATCAGCGACAGGGCTGAGGTCACAGCGCTGCTGTGCAGCAGGCTGCCTGCACAGGGGGCTGGGAGAGCCTCGAGGGGGAGGCAGGGAGGGGACAGAGGGGTTCAGAGAGCCCTGAAAGGGCAGGGGAAGGGGCTGGGGGGTGGGCAGAAGGAGCAGGGCAGGGGAAGGGGCTGGGAGGTGAGCAGCAGGAGCAGGGCAGGGGAAGGCTCTGGGGAGTGGGCAGCAGGAGCAGGGCAGGGGAAGGGGCTGGGGAGTGGGCAGCAGGAGCAGGGCAGGGGTTGGGCCCCTGGGCTGGGCACTGGGGAGGCCACAGCTGAATCTTTCTCTCATCAGCCTGCCCTCCACCCTTGGTTACAGCTCTCCCTGCAGAGCCCTGCACAGCTCCACTGCTGCTGCTGCCTCCCCTGCCCTGCCAGCAGGCACAAGGCCTTGGTGCTGTCCTCAGCTGGACCTGGGGAGGCTCAGCTGGAGCTGGGGAGGCTCAGCTGGACCTCAGAGCCTGGGATGGAGCTGGGGAGGCTCAGCTGGACCTGGGGAGGCTCAGCTGCACCTCAGAGCCTGGGATGGAGCTGGGGAGGCTCAGCTGGACCTGGGGAGGCTCAGCTGCACCTCAGAGCCTGGGATGGAGCTGGGGAGGCTCAGCTGGACCTCAGAGCCAGGGATGGAGCTTGGGAGGTTCACCTGGACCTGGGGAGGCTCAGCTGCACCTCAGAGCCTGGGATGGACCTGGGGAGGCTCAGCTGGAATCTTTCTCTCATCAGCCTGCCCTCCATCCTTAATTGCAGCTCTCCCTGCAGAGCCCTGCACAGCTCCACTGCTGCTGCTGCCTCCCCTGCCCTGCCAGCAGGCACAAGGCCTTGGTGCTGTCCTCAGCTGGAGCTGGGGAGGCTCAGCTGCCCCTCAGAGCCTGGGATGGAGCTGGGGAGGCTCAGCTGGACCTGGGGAGGCTCAGCTGCACCTCAGAGCCTGGGATGGAGCTGGGGAGGCTCAGCTGGACCTCAGAGCCAGGGATGGAGCTTGGGAGGTTCACCTGGACCTGGGGAGGCTCAGCTGCACCTCAGAGCCTGGGATGGACCTGGGGAGGCTCAGCTGGAATCTTTCTCTCATCAGCCTGCCCTCCATCCTTAATTGCAGCTCTCCCTGCAGAGCCCTGCACAGCTCCACTGCTGCTGCTGCCTCCCCTGCCCTGCCAGCAGGCACAAGGCCTTGGTGCTGTCCTCAGCTGGAGCTGGGGAGGCTCAGCTGCCCCTCAGAGCCTGGGATGGAGCTGGGGAGGCTCAGCTGGAGCTGGGGAGGCTCAGCTGCACTGCAGCACCTGCAGAGCCTGGGATGGAACTGGGGAGGCTCAGCTGCAGATCTCCTCAGCCCCTCAGCAGATCTCTTCACCCTCTCAGCCTTTCCCCTCCCTCCTCTGCCAAGCAGCTCCAATAAACCTTTTTGCTTTGATTGCCCTTGAGCTATCCAAAGGTTTTGGTGAGGAGGAGCTGGGCCAGGAGGGGCAGGAGCAGAGTAGCTGCAGGAGTGAAGGGGTTCTGAGGGATCCCAGGGCCCCCAGGCTCAAGCCTCCCCCTGCTGCCACTTCGATGATTGCCAAGCAGGCAGAGAGCAGCTTTGTGGTCTGAGCTTTCCCTTCTCCCAAGCTGTTTATTGCCTTGGGATCCTGGAAGGCTTTTGGGCTGGGATGGACCTGGAGAGCTCACCTGCTCCAACCCCCCTGCAGCCAGCAGGGAGCTCTGCAGCCAGATCAGGTTGCTCAGAGCCACATCCAGCTCCAGCTCCTCCCAGGGAGTCTTGAGGTGTGAGGTTCACCCAGACCAGGAGCCAGCAGAGGCCTCCTGCAGCCCAGAAGCCAACCCTGAGCTGGCTGCAGGCAGGGCAGGGTGGGCAGCAGGGCAGCAGAGGGGATCCTGCCCCTGGACTCTGCCCTGCTGGGAGCCAACCTCCACTCCTGCCTCCAGCTCTGCAGGAGGACACAGAGCTGCTGCCAGGGCTGGGGCAGCTCTGCTGGGAGCACAGGCTGAGGGAGCTGGGGCTGTGCAGCCTGCAGGGCAGAAGGCTCCAGGGGGAGCTCAGAGCTGCCTGAAGGGAGCCTGCAGGAAGGCTGCAGAGAGACTTTGGCTGAGGGGAGCTGGAGCCAGCCCCAGGGGGAATGGTTTGGAGCTGAGGCAGAGCAGGGTTGGAGTGGAGCTGAGGGAGAAGTTCTGCAGCAGGAGGCTGCTGAGAGCCTGGCCCAGGCTGCCCAGGGAGGCTGTGGCTGCCTCCTGCCTGGGGGTCCTGAGGGCCAGGCTGGATGAGGCCCTGAGCAGCTGAGCCTGGCTGAGAGGAGTCCCTGGGCAGGGTGGGGAGGTTGGAGGAGAGGAGCTCTGAGCTCCCTTCCATGCTGAGCCACTCTGTGGCTCTGGGATGTGTTCAGGGCTGTTCACTGCATCAAGCATTTTGCCCTCTTCTACCACAAGGAGGAATTTGAAGTGCCCAGGGCCATGGAGAGGTTCCCAGCTTCCCAGCCCTGTGCCTCATGGATCCTCCTGTCCACCCCAGACCCTCCTTGGCTGTCCCACCCCAGACTGCCCTTGGGTGTCCCACCCCAGACCCTCCTTGGGTGTCCCACCCCAGACCCTCCTCGGGTGTCCCACCCCAGGTTGTCCTTGGGTGTCCCACCCCAGCCCCTCCTTGGCTGTTCCACCCCAGACCCTCCTTGGCTGTCCCACCCCACACTGTCCTTGGGTGTCCCACCCCAGAATGTCCTTGGCTGTTCCACCTCAGACCCTCCTTGGCTGTCCCACCCCACACCGTCCTTGGATGTCCCACCCCAGACTGTCCTTGGGTGTCCCACCCCAGACCCTCCTTGGGTGTCCCACCCCACACTGTCCTTGGGTGTCCCACCCCACACTGTCCTTGGATGTCCCACCCCAGACTGTCCTTGGATGTCCCACCCCAGACTGTCCTTGGGTGTCCCACCCCAGACCCTCCTTGGGTGTCCCACCCCACACTGTCCTTGGGTGTCCCACCCCACACTGTCCTTGGATGTCCCACCCCAGACTGTCCTTGGATGTCCCACCCCAGACTGTCCTTGGGTGTCCCACCCCAGGTTGTCCTTGGATGTCCCACCCCACATTGTCCTCGGGTGTCCCACCCCAGGTTGTCCTTGGGTGTCCCACCCCAGACCCTCCTCGGGTGTCCCACCCCAGATTGTCCTTGGCTGTCCCACCCCAGATTGTCCTGGAATGTTCTATCCCAGTCTCTCCTGGAATGTTCTATCCCAGGCTCTCCTGGAATGTCCCACCCCAGACTCTCCTTGGCTGTCCCACCCCAGATTGTCCTTGACACAGGAGATGCTCTCAAGGCCACTTCCTAGGCTCTAATTAAGTCGAGGAGTGAGGAGGAACCAAACCCAAGGCCGAATCCTCTCCAGCCCCAGCCCCTGCGATGCTCAGAGCTGAGCAGGCCAGCAAAGCCCTTTGGGAGCAGCAGAATTCCAGAGGATTTCACAAACCTCCAGAGCCCTGCCTGAGTTTTGCATACTTTCAGCCCAGCAGGCTGCTCCCAGGAGAGGCAAACCCCCCAGGGATTCATTCCCCTGCCTCGGCCCAGCCCTGCTCCTCAGTCGCCTATAAAGGGAGGTTGCTCAGGGGTGGTGGAGCTGAGGAGCCCCTTGCAGGGAGCTGAATGCTTCTGCTGGCCTCCTGTGCTCCTCTCTCCTCCATCCTGCTGCCAGCATGAGCCAGCAGCTGTCAGCTGGGAGGTTCTGCCAGGCCAGGAGGTGCTTCTCCTCCTCCTCCGCTGCCAGCGGCCTGAGCCGCTGCCGGGGCAGCGCCTTCCCCTCCGCCGCTCCCCTGGGGAGAGGTCCTGGAGCCTGGAGCCACAGCTGCCAAAGCCTCCAGGACACAGAGGGCTGGGGGAGGGATTCTTCTGGCCCAGGCCTCTGGGGGGGCTGGGGGTGCAGGGGCATCCCTGGCAGCAGTGGGGGTGGGAGCCGGGGGTCAGGCAGGAGCGGAGGGCTTGGCGTGGCGCAGGCGAAGGAGAACCTCCTGGAGCCTCAGGGGGGGAAGGCTGAGCCCCAGCTCCAGCAGCTCCAGCAGCAGGAGAGAGAGCAGCTGAAGAGCCTCAACAAGCACTTTGCCTCCTTGATTGACAAGGTGAGAGCTGAGCCAGGGCCTCAGTGAGGGCTAGGTGTGAAGGGAGCCTTCGGTGCTTGGGGCTTTGGTTCCTCTCCCCCTCTTATCCTCTGCCCTGAGCCTTGTGCTGCTTTTCCCCTGCACACCTCCAGCTCCAGGAGCTGCAGGTGGACCTCCTCCAGCTCCTTCCCCCTGGTCCAGGAGCTCTGAGGAGCTGCATCTGGTTTGATGTAGATAGTGAAGGGACCTGGGCCTCCAAGGTGCTCCTCCTGAGCCTCTTCACCGTTGGCTTCCCCCTGTGCCCCCAGCCTTTGTAAAGCTCTTCCTCTCCTGCCTGTGCACTGTCAGCCAGCTGAGCAGCAGCTCCATCTCAGGATCCCATGGGATCTGCAGCTGCCATGAAGGTTGTGCTGCCAGGGCTTGCTTGGAGCAGGGCAGAGCAGCAGGACCACTCCTCTGCAGGACTGCAGGATGCAGAGACTGAGATTTGGCTTGGAAGGGAGCTCAAGGCTCAGCCAGCTCCAAGCCCCTGCCCTGCCCAGGGACACCTCCCCCCAGCCCCTGCAGGCTGCTCAGGGCCTCATCCAGCCTGGCCCTCAGCACCTCCAGGCAGGAGGCAGCCACAGCCTCCCTGGGCAGCCTGTGCCAGGCTCTCCCCAGCCTCACTTCCTCCTCTCCACTCTCAATCTCTCCTCTCCCAGCTCCAATCCATCTCCCCTCACCCTGCCCCTCCCAGCCCTTCTCCCAAGTCCCTCCCCAGCTCTCCTGGAGCCTCTTCAGCTCCTGGAAGCTGCTCTGAGCTCTCCCTGCAGCCTTCTTTTCTCCAGGCTGCCCAACCCCAAGCCTCCCAGCCTGGCCCCACAGGGGAGGCTCTGCAGCCTCTGCTCCTCTTGGTGGCCTCCTCTGGAGCCTCCCCAGCAGCTCCAGGTCCTCCCTGTGCTGGGGGCTCCAGGGCTGGGGGCAGTGCTGCAGGGGAGGTCAGAGCAGAGCAGAGGGTCAGGATCCCCTCCCTTGGGAATGAAGATCTCATTGCCCCTCTTTTGCCCTCCCAAAGTGCAGCAGACCCCTGGGGCACTGACTCAGAAGGGAAGAAGCCTTCTTCCCCCCTCCTCTTCCTCTGCTCCCCGAGCACTGCATGCCCCTGCCGGCGGTGACTTCGCTCTCTGAACGCAGGTCCAGCATCTGGAGCAGCAGAACAGGAGGCTGGTGACCAAATGGGCCCTGCTCCAACAGCAGCTCCTGCCACGCCAGAGGAGCAGCAAGAAAGCCTTTGGCAGCTTCCTCTGCAGCCTGCAGGGGCGGCTGGAGCTGCTGCGGCGCCAGAAGGGGCAGATGGAGCCCGAGCTCAGCGAGGTGGAGAAGGCTGCTGAAGAGTTCAGGTGCAAGTGAGTGACCAGGAGCCACCCTCAGGGCAGGCACCTCCAGCACCCTCCCTGCTGGGACCTCTCTTTGGGTCCATGTCAGTAGAACCATCATAGATTCCTGGGATGCTTTGGCTTGGAAGGGAGCTGAAAGGTCATCCAGGCTCAACCCCCTGCCGTGGGCAGGGACACCTCCCACTGGGCCTCTCTTGCAGCTCCAAGAGATGAGATCCAAACCCACCCTGGCCCTAAAAACCCAGACAAGGTCTGCAGCCCCAGAATGAGCCACTGACCCCTTCCCTTCCCTTCCCTTCCCTTCCCTTCCCTTCCCTTCCCTTCCCTTCCCTTCCCTTCCCTTCCCTTCCCTTCCCTTCCCTTCCCTTCCCTTCCCTTCCCTTCCCTTCCCTTCCCTTCCCTTCCCTTCCCTTCCCTTCCCTTCCCTTCCCTTCCCTTCCCTTCCCTTCCCTTCCCTTCCCTTCCCTTCCCTTCCCTTCCCTTCCCTTCCCTTCCCTTCCCTTCCCTTCCCTTCCCTTCCCTTCCCTTCCCTCAGATACCAGCAGGAGGAGAGCCGACGTGCAGCAGCTGAGAAGGAGTTTGAGCTGCTGGGCAAGGTGAGGCTCCTGTGGGTGGAAGGGGTGGGTGCAGTGAGGATGCTGTGGGTGCAGTGAGGCTGCTGTGGGTGCAGTGAGGCTGCTGTGGGTGGGAGGGTTGGGTGCAGTGAGGATGCTGTGGGTGCAGTGAGGCTGCTGTGGGTGGAAGGGTTGGCTGCAGTGAGGATGCTGTGGGTGCAGTGAGGCTGCTGTGGGTGCAGTGAGGATGCCCTGGTTGGGTGCAGTGAGGCTGCTGTGGGTGGGAGGGTTGGCTGCAGTGAGGATGCTGTGGGTGCAGTGAGGATGCTGTGGGTGGAAGGGTTGGCTGCAGTGAGGATGCTGTGGGTGCAGTGAGGCTGCTGTGGGTGCAGTGAGGCTGCTGTGGGTGCAGTGAGGATGCTGTGGGTGGAAGGGTTGGCTGCAGTGAGGATGCTCCTGGGGTCAGCTGCTGAGGCTGTTCAGAGTCCCTGGGCGAGCATGGCAGCAGGGGCAGAGATCAGAGAGCTGCCAGGATGGAGTCCAAGCTCAGCCTTGGCACCAGAGCTCTGCTCTCCTCCTGCCCTGGCTGCTCCTGGGGCCCAAGCCAGGAGAGTCTCCAAGCAGGAGCTCAGCACAAGCTCTGGGGATCCCTCAGCTGTTGCTCTTCAGGGATGCTTGAGCTTCCCAGGGATGTTCCTTGAGCTTCCCAGGGATGTTCCCTGAGCTCCCCAGGCAGCAGGAAGTTGCCCTCCTGGGCAGCATTTGGACTCCTCAGTGTGTGGCAACTCCCCTAGGATGCAGACTGTGTCTACCTGGCCAAGCTTGAGCTGGAGGCAAAGGTGAAGAACCTGGAGGAGGAGATTGAGCTCCTGAAAGGTCTCTCTGCTCAGGTATGGAAGCTCCTGGCCCCAGCACTGTTTGCTGGAGGCCACCAGCTCCTTGGCTGCACTGAATTCCTTGCCTCAGAGGATGCCTTAGGTTGGGAGGGACCTTCAAAGGTCACTCAGTGCAGCTCCCCTGCAGCCAGCAGGGACAGAGCAGTCCGAAACAGCCTGAGCTGGGATGGTGCCAGGGATGGGGCAGCTCCAACCTCTCTGGGCAGCCTGGGCCAGGCTCTCACCAGGGTCAAACATTTCTCCTCTTTGAGTTCAACCCATCACTCCTTGTCCCCTCCCAACAGGTCCTGCCCCAAAGCCCCTCCCCAGCTGTCTGCTCAGCCCCCCCTTAAGCCCTGCAAAGCCACCAGGAGCTCTCCCTGGAGCCTTCTCCTCTCCAGGCTGAGCAACCCCAACTCTCCCAGCCTGGCCTCACAGCAGAGGGCTTCCAGCATCCCCAGCACAGGGTCACAGAATCCTTCTGGCTGGCAAAGCTCTTTGAGCTCATCCAGCACAACCCTTCTGTGAGCCCTGGCCCTCAGCACCACAGCTGCAGGGCTTGGGAACCCCTCCAGCCATGGGGGCTCCACCACCACCTCCCCCCAGGGGCAGCCTGGGCCAGGCTTGCAGAACCCTTCCAGGGCAGAAGTTTCTCCTCAGGGCCAAGCTGAGCCTGCCCTGGGGCAGCCTGAGGCCAGCTCCTCTGGTCCTGGCCCTTGGCCCCACAGCCCAACCCCCCCCTGGCTCCAGGCTCCTCTCAGGCACTTGCAGGGAGCCAGGAGGTCTCCCCTCAGCCTCCTCTCCTCCACCCTCAACCCCCCCAGAGCTCTCTCAGCTGCTCCTCCCCCCCCAGCCCTCTCCCCCAGCCCCTTCCCCAGCTCCCTTTGCCCTTCCCTGGCCCTGCTGCAGCCCTCCAAGTCCTCCTGGCCCTGAGGAGCCCAAGGCTGCCCCCAGGCTCAGCTGCTCCTCACTCCATCTTTGGGAGGCAAAGGGAATCCCAGGTAAGGAAGTCTTTGAGGTCTTCAGCCTCCCCCAGCCCCTCAGGCTGCTTGGGGACCAGCTGCAGCCTCCTGGGTTGGTAGCTCAGGCCCCACTGCTGCTGGTGGTGTTGCTCCTGCTGGAAAGAAGGGGCAAGGACAGAGAGATGCTGAGAGGCACTGCCCATGGCCTGCAGGGGAGCACTGAGCTGGAGAGAAGTCCCTCTGAGACCTCTGTGGTGGTGAGGATGGACAACAGCAGAGCCCTGGACGTGGAGAGCATCCTCAGGAGCATCGAGGGCTGGTGTGAGGATGTGGCTCAGAAGACCAAAGCAGAGCTGGAGGCATTGTACAGACCCAGGGTGAGTTGCAGAGAGGCTGCCAGGGCTGGGGCAGCCCTGCTGGGAGCACAGGCTGAGGGAGCTGGGGGGGAGAAGGCTCCGGGGGGAGAAGGCTCCAGGGGGAGCTCAGAGCTGCCTGAAGGGATCCTGCAGGGAGGCTGCAGAGAGACTTTGGCTGAGGGTCCCCAAGGGGGAATGGTTTGGAGCTGAGGCTGAGGGAGCTGGGGCTGTGCAGCCTGCAGGGCAGAAGGCTCCAGGGGGAGCTCAGAGCTGCCTGAAGGGATCCTGCAGGGAGGCTGCAGAGAGACTTTGGCTGAGGGGGGCTGGAGCCAGCCCCAGGGGGAATGGTTTGGAGCTGAGGCACAGCAGGGTTGGAGTGGAGCTGAGGGAGAAGTTCTGCAGCAGGAGGCTGCTGAGAGCCTGGCCCAGGCTGCCCAGGGAGGCTGTGGCTGCCTCCTGCCTGGGGGTGCTGAGGGCCAGGCTGGATGAGGCCCTGAGCAGCTGAGCCTGGCTGAGAGGAGTCCCTGGGCAGGGTGGGGAGGTTGGAAGTGGCTGAGCTCTGAGCTCCCTTCCAGCCTGAGCCTTGCTCCTCAGTCTCCCCAGTGTCAAAGGCAGCACTGCAGGTGAGGAGGTTTCCCTTCTGCCTTCACCACCCAACTTCTTGGTCCTGATTCTCCATCCTGCTGAACTCTGTGAGCTCAAACTCAGCAGGGGAGCCCCAGGGAGCACAGGGGGACAGGACCTGGGCATTGCAGGCATGGAGCAGGAAGGGAAGCTCCCCCTGCTGCTGGAAGTCTCAGGGGCTGCAGAGTCCTGGGGACCTCTCTAAACCAAGGCTGATTCCCCCTGGGGACAGGAGCAGGGCTCCTGCACCCTGCCCCTTCCCAGCTCTCTCTCTCCTTACCACCAGTTCCAGGAGCTTGAGGAGGCAAAGGGGAGAGGCTGTGCTGAGCTGAAGTCCCAGCAGAAGGAGGTGGAGGAGCTGAGATCTGTGGTCCTCAGAAGACAGCACGACCTGGAGGATGTCAAGCAGGAGGCAAGGAGAGAGGAGAAGGCTCTGGGGAGACCTCAGAGCTGCAGCTCCATAGCTGGAGGGGACCTCCAGGCAGGCTGGGGGGAGGCACTGCTGAGCCCTGCAGGAAAGGCCTTGGGGGTGCTGGCAGGAGGAGGAGAAGCTCAGCAGGAGCCAGCAGGGAGCACTTGCAGCCCAGAGAGCCAAGCAGAGCCTGGGCTGCAGCAGCAGCAGTGTGGGCAGCAGGGCCAGGGAGGGGATTCTGCCCCTCTGCTCCACTCTGCTCACAGCACAGCTGCAGCTCTGGGGCCAGCTCTGCAGCCTCTGCTCCAGGAAGGCTCTGGAGGGGCTGGAAGGTGTCCAGAGCAGGGCCAGGAGGAGGAGCAGAGGGCTGGAGCTGAGCACAGCCTGAGGGAGTTGGGGTTGTGCAGGCTGGAGAGGAGAAGGCTCCCAGGAGACCTTCTGGTGGCCTCCCAGGGGCTGCAGGGGGCTGCAGGAAAGCTGGGGAGGGACTTTGGAGGCTGTGAGGGAGGGATAGGACTGGGGGGGATGGAGCAGAGCTGGAAGTGGGGAGACTCAGCTTGGCTGTGAGGAAGAAGTTGTTGCCCAGGAGGGTGCTGAGAACCTGTCCCAGGCTGCCCAGGGAGGTGCTGGTGGAGTCCCCATGCCTGGAGGGGCTCCAGCCCCCTGTGGCCGTGGTTTGGAGGCCATGGTTGGGTTGCTGGTTGGGCTGGGTGACCTCAGAGGGCTTTTGCAACCCAAACCAGTTGATGACTCTCAGATTCTGTCCCCAGCCTTTCCTTCCATGGCTGCCCAGGAGCCAGCACTGTGCCCTTGGGGCCAAGGAGGCCAAGGGTCTGCTGGGCTGCAGCAAGAAGAGTCGTGGCCAGCAGGTTGGGAGAGCTTCTCCTGCCTTGCCTTGGAGTCCTGTGTCCAGTTCTGGGCTGCCCCAGCTCAGGAAGGGCAGGGGCTGGCTGGAGAGGGCACAGGAGATGGTTGTGAAGGTGCTGAGGGGGGGCCTGGAACAGCTCAGGGGGAAAGCTTGAGGGGCTTGGGGCTCTGCAGCCTGCAGGAGAGCAGCCTGAGGGGGATCTGATCAGTGCTGATCAATACTGCAGGGCTGGGGGGCAGGAGGCTGGGGCCAGGCTGTGCTCAGTGGTGCCCAGGGCCAGGCCAAGGGGCAGGGGGCACAACCTGGACCCTAGGAGCTTCCACCTGCACATGAGGAGGAACTTCTGCCATTCAGGGGTGGTGGAGGCCTGGGGCTGCCCGGGGAGGTGATGGAGTCTCCATCCCTAAGCCTCCTGGAGGCCAACCTCTGTGACCTTCTCTTGGGGACCTGCTGACCCCCAGGGCTCCCCTGCAGCCCCTCCTGGGTGCTGGGAAAAGCAGCCTCAGCACTCCCCCAGGCTGGGGCTGGGGCGAGGAGGGAGAACTCCTCCTGCCAGGGGGGGGAGGCGAGGAGGGAGGGGAAGGGGCAGGGAGCTGAAGGGCTGCTGCTCTCCCTCCTGCCAGGTGTGCTCCCTGCAGACCTCCCTCGGGCAGCTGGAGCAGCGAGGGGACTGCGCCCTGCAGGAGGCCCAGGAGAGGCAGCAGGGCCTGCAGGGGGCGCTGCAGGGGGCCAGGGAGGAGCTGGCTGCCAGGCTGAGGGAGTGCCAGCAGCTGCTCGGCCGCGGGCTGGCCCTGGGCATCGAGGTGGCAGCATGCAAGAGGCTGCTGGAGGGAGAGGAGAGGAGGTAGGCACTGCCCCAGCCCCTGTGGCCACCACTGCTGCCCCCCTGTGGCCACCACTGGAACCACCTGTGGCTACCACTGCTGCCCCCTGTGGCTACCACTGCTGCCCCCCTGTGGCTACCACTGCTGCCAGCCCCCTGTGGCTACCACTGCTGCCAGCCCCCTGTGGCTACCACTGCTGCCCCTGTGGCTACCACTGCTGCCCCCTGTGGCTACCACTGCACCCCCTGTGGCTACCACTGCTGCCAGCCCCCTGTGGCTACCACTGCTGCCAGCCCCCTGTGGCTACCACTGCTGCCAGCCCCCCTGTGGCCACCACTGCTGCCCCCCTGTGGCCACCACTGGAACCACCTGTGGCTACCACTGCTGCCAGCCCCCTGTGGCTACCATGCAGCCCCCTGTGGCTACCACTGCTGCCAGCCCCCTGTGGCTACCACTGCTGCCCCTGTGGCTACCACTGCTGCCCCTCTGGCTACCACTGCTGCCCCTGTGGCTACCACTGCTGCCAGCCCCCTGTGGCTACCACTGCTGCCAGCCCCCTGTGGCTACCACTGCTGCCCCTGTGGCTACCACTGCTGCCAGCCCCCTGTGGCTACCACTGCTGCCAGCCCCCTGTGGCTACCACTGCTGCCCCTGTGGCTACCACTGCTGCCAGCCCCCTGTGGCTACCACTGCTGCCCCCCTGTGGCTACCACTGCAGCCCCTGTGGCTACCACTGCTGCCCCCCTGTGGCTACCACTGCACCCCCTGTGGCTACCACTGCTGCCAGCCCCTGTGGCTACCACTGCTGCCCCCTGTGGCTACCACTGCTGCCCCCCTGTGGCTACCACTGCAGCCCCTGTGGCTACCACTGCTGCCCCCCTGTGGCTACCACTGCTGCCAGCCCCCTGTGGCTACCACTGCTGCCCCTGTGGCTACCACTGCTGCCAGCCACCTGTGGCTACCACTGCTGCCCCTGTGGCTACCACTGCTGCCCCCCTGTGGCTACCACTGCTGCCCCTGTGGCTACCACTGCTGCCAGCCCCCTGTGGCTACCACTGCTGCTCCTGTGGCTACCACTGCTGCCCCCCTGTGGCTACCACTGCTGCCCCTGTGGCTACCACTGCTGCCCCCCTGTGGCCACCACTGCTGCCCCTGTGGCTACCACTGCTGCCAGCCCCCTGTGGCTACCACTGCTGCTCCTGTGGCTACCACTGCTGCCAGCGCCCTGTGGCTACCACTGCTGCCCCCCTGTGGCCACCACTGCTGCCCCTGTGGCTACCACTGCAGCCCCCTGTGGCTACCACTGCTGCCAGCCCACTGTGGCTACCACTGCTGCCCCTGTGGCTACCACTGCTGCCCCCTGTGGCTACCACTGCTGCCAGCCCCCTGTGGCTACCACTGCTGCCCCTGTGGCTACCACTGCTGCCCCCTGTGGCTACCACTGCTGCCCCTGTGGCTACCACTGCTGCCCCCCTGTGGCTACCACTGCTGCCCCCTGTGGCTACCACTGCTGCCAGCCCCCTGTGGCTACCACTGCAGCCCCTGTGGCTACCACTGCTGCCAGCCCCCTGTGGCTACCACTGCACCTCCTGTGGCTACCACTGCTGCCAGCCCCCTGTGGCTACCACTGCTGCCAGCCCCCTGTGGCTACCACTGCTGCCCCTGTGGCTACCACTGCTGCCCCCTGTGGCTACCACTGCACCCCCTGTGGCTACCACTGCTGCCCCCTGTGGCTACCACTGCTGCCAGCCCCCTGTGGCTACCACTGCAGCCCCCTGTGGCTACCACTGCTGCCCCTGTGGCTACCACTGCTGCCAGCCCCCTGTGGCTACCACTGCACCCCCTGTGGCTACCACTGCTGCCCCCTGTGGCTACCACTGCTGCCAGCCCCCTGTGGCTACCACTGCAGCCCCCTGTGGCTACCACTGCTGCCCCTGTGGCTACCACTGCTGCCAGCCCCTTGTGGCTACCACTGCACCCCCTGTGGCTACCACTGCTGCCAGCCCCTTGTGGCTACCACTGCACCCCCTGTGGCTACCACTGCTGCCAGCCCCCTGTGGCTACCACTGCTGCCAGCCCCCTGTGGCTACCACTGCTGCCCCCTGTGGCTACCACTGCTGCCAGCCCCCTGTGGCTACCACTGCACCCCCTGTGGCTACCACTGCTGCCAGCCCCTTGTGGCTACCACTGCTGCCCCTGTGGCTACCACTGCTGCCAGCCCCTTGTGGCTACCACTGCACCCCCTGTGGCTACCACTGCTGCCAGCCCCCTGTGGCTACCACTGCTGCCCCCTGTGGCTACCACTGCTGCCAGCCCCTTGTGGCTACCACTGCTGCCCCTGTGGCTACCACTGCTGCCCCCTGTGGCTACCACTGCTGCCCCCCTGTGGCCACCACTGCTGCCCCCTTGTGGCTACCACTGCTGCCCCCTGTGGCTACCACTGCTGCCAGCCCCCTGTGGCTACCACTGCTGCCCCTGTGGCTACCACTGCTGCCAGCCCCCTGTGGCTACCACTGCAGCCCCCTGTGGCTACCACTGCTGCCAGCCCCCTGTGGCTACCACTGCTGCCAGCCCCCTGTGGCTACCACTGCTGCCTCTGTGGCTACCACTGCTGCCAGCCCCCTGTGCCTACCACTGCAGCCCCCTGTGGCTACCACTGCACCCCCTGTGGCTACCACTGCACCCCCCTGTGGCTACCACTGCTGCCAGCCCCCTGTGGCTACCACTGCTGCCCCTGTGGCTACCACTGCTGCCCCCTGTGGCTACCACTGCTGCCAGCCCCCTGTGGCTACCACTGCACCCCCCTGTGGCTACCACTGCTGCCAGCCCCCTGTGGCTACCACTGCTGCCAGCCCCCCTGTGGCTACCACTGCTGCCAGCCCCCTGTGGCTACCACTGCTGCCAGCCCCCTGTGGCTACCACTGCTGCCCCTGTGGCTACCACTGCTGCCAGCCCCCTGTGGCTACCACTGCTGCCCCTGTGGCTCCCACTGCTGCCAGCCCCCTGTGGCTACCACTGCTGCCAGCCCCCTGTGGCTACCACTGCTGCCCCTGTGGCTCCCACTGCTGCCAGCCCCCTGTGGCTACCACTGCTGCCCCTGTGGCTACCACTGCTGCCAGCCCCTTGTGGCTACCACTGCTGCCCCCTGTGGCTACCACTGCTGCCCCTGTGGCTACCACTGCACCCCCTGTGGCTACCACTGCTGCCCCTGTGGCCACCACTGCACCCCCTGTGGCTACCACTGCTGCCCCTGTGGCTACCACTGCTGCCCCCCTGTGGCTACCACTGCTGCCAGCCCCCTGTGGCTACCACTGCTGCCCCCTGTGGCTACCACTGCAGCCCCTGTGGCTACCACTGCTGCCAGCCCCCTGTGGCTACCACTGCTGCCAGCCCCCCTGTGGCTACCACTGCTGCCCCCCTGTGGCCACCACTGGAACCACCTGTGGCTACTACTGCTGCCAGCCCCCTGTGGCTACCATGCAGCCCCCTGTGGCTACCACTGCTGCCAGCCCCCTGTGGCTACCACTGCTGCCCCTGTGGCTACCACTGCTGCCCCTGTGGCTACCACTGCTGCCAGCCCCCTGTGGCTACCACTGCTGCCCCTGTGGCTACCACTGCAGCCCCTGTGGCTCCCACTGCTGCCAGCCCCCTGTGGCTCCCACTGCTGCCAGCCCCCTGTGGCTACCACTGCTGCCCCCTGTGGCTACCACTGCAGCCCCTGTGGCTCCCACTGCTGCCAGCCCCCTGTGGCTACCACTGCTGCCCCTGTGGCTACCACTGCAGCCCCTGTGGCTCCCACTGCTGCCAGCCCCCTGTGGCTCCCACTGCTGCCAGCCCCCTGTGGCTACCACTGCAACCCCCTGTGGCTACCACTGCAGCCCCTGTGGCTACCACTGCTGCCAGCCCCCTGTGGCTCCCACTGCTGCCAGCCCCTTGTGGCTACCACTGCTGCCCCCTGTGGCTACCACTGCTGCCCCTGTGGCTACCACTGCACCCCCTGTGGCTACCACTGCTGCCCCTGTGGCCACCACTGCACCCCCTGTGGCTACCACTGCTGCCCCTGTGGCTACCACTGCTGCCCCCCTGTGGCTACCACTGCTGCCAGCCCCCTGTGGCTACCACTGCTGCCCCCTGTGGCTACCACTGCTGCCCCTGTGGCTACCACTGCTGCCAGCCCCCTGTGGCTACCACTGCTGCCCCCTGTGGCTACCACTGCTGCCCCTGTGGCTACCACTGCTGCCAGCCCCCTGTGGCTACCACTGCTGCCCCCTGTGGCTACCACTGCTGCCCCTGTGGCTACCACTGCTGCCAGCCCCCTCTGGCTGGGGGCAGGGGGCAGTGGGCAGGATGCAGTGAGCAGGGGGCAGGGGGGCAGTGGGCAGGGGGCAGTGGGCAGGGGGCAGGGGGCAGTGAGCAGGGAGCAGGGGGCAGGGGGCAGGGGGCAGTGGGCAGTGGGCAGTGGGCAGGAGGCAGGGGGCAGTGGGGAGGGGGCAGTGGGCAGGGAGCAGGGGGCAGGGGGCAGAGGGGAGGGGTAGGGGGCAGGGGGCAGTGAGCAGGAGGCAGGGAGCAGGGGGCAGGGGGCAGGGGGCAGTGAGCAGGGGGCAGGGGGCAGGAGGCAGTGGGCAGTGAGCAGGGAGCAGGGGGCAGGGAGCAGGGGGCAGTGGGCAGGGGGCAGGGGTCAGGGGGCAGGGAGCAGAGGCAGGGGGCATGGGGCAGTGGGGAGGGGGCAGTGGGCAGGGAGCAGGGGGCAGGGGGCAGTGGGCAGGGGGCAGGGAGCAGGGGGCAGTGGGCAGGGAGCAGGGGGCAGGGGGCAGTGGGCAGGGGGCAGGAGGCAGTGGGCAGGGGGCAGGGGTCAGGGGGCAATGAGCAGGGGGCAGGGGGCAGGGAGCAGGGGGCAGAGGGCAGGGGGCAGGGGGCAGAGGGGAGGGGTAGGGGGCAGGGGGCAGTGAGCAGGGGGCAGGAGGCAGGGAGCAGGGGGCAGGGGGCAGTGGGCAGTGAGCAGGGGGCAGGGGGCAGGGGGCAGGAGGCAGTGGGCAGGGGGCAGGGGTCAGGGGGCAATGAGCAGGGGGCAGGGGGCAGGGAGCAGGGGGCAGAGGGCAGGGGGCAGGGGGCAGAGGGGAGGGGTAGGGGGCAGGGGGCAGTGAGCAGGGGGCAGGGGGCAGTGAGCAGGGGGCAGTGGGCAGGGGGCAGGGGGCAGTGATCAGGGGGCAGGGGGCAGTGGGCAGTGAGCAGGGGGCAGGGGGCAGGGGGCAGTGGGGAGGGGGCAGTGGGCAGGGGGCAGGGGGTAGGGGGCAGGGGGCAGTGAGCAGGGAGCAGGAGGCAGTGGGCAGGGGGCAGGGGGCAGTGGGCAGGGGTCAGTGGGCAGGGGGCAGTGGGCAGGGGGCAGGAGGCAGTGGGCAGGGGGCAGGGGGCAGGGGCCAGGGGGCAGGGGGCAGTGGGCAGTGGGGAGGGGGCAGGGGGCAGGGGGCACTGAGCAGGGGGCAGGAGGCAGTGGGCAGGGGGCAGGGGGCAGTGGGCAGGAGGCAGTGGGCAGTGGGCAGTGGGCAGGGGGCAGGGGGCAGGGGGCAGGGGGCAGTGAGCAGGGGGCAGTGAGCAGTGGGCAGTGGGCAGGGGGCAGGGGGCAGTGAGCAGGGGGCAGGAAGCAGGGAGCAGGGGGCAGGGGGCAGGGGGCAGTGGGCAGTGGGTAGGGGGCAGTGGGCAGGGGGCAGGGGGCAGTGGGCAGTGGGCAGGGGGCAGGAGGCAGGGGGCAGGGGGCAGGGGGCAGGGGGCAGTGGGCAAGGGGCAGGAGGCAGGGGGCAGTTGGCAGGGGGCAGGGGGCAGGGGGCAGGGGGCAGGAGGCAGTGGGCAGGGGGCAGTGGGCAGGGGGCAGTGGGCAGTGGGTAGGGGGCAGGGGGCAGGGGGCAGTGGGCAGGGGGCAGCGGGCAGGGGGCAGTGTGCAGTGGGCAGGGGGCAGGGAGCAGTGGGCAGGGGGCAGGGGGCAGGGAGCAGGGGGCAGGGGGCAGGGGGCAGTGGGGAGGGGGCAGGGGGCAGGGGGCAGGGAGCAGTGGGCAGGGGGCAGGGGGCAGGGGGCAGTGAGCAGGAGGCAGTGGGCAGGGGGCAGTGGGCAGGGGGCAGTGAGCAGGAGGCAGTGGGCAGGGGGCAGTGGGGAGGGGGCAGGGTGGCAGGGGGCAGTGGGGAGGGGGCTGGAGAGGCCAAGCCCTGGCTGCTGTGGATAACCTTCTGCCCTTCCTCCCCCCAGGGTCTGCCTCGGGAGCCTGCTGAGAGGCTGTGAGTACGCTCAGGGTTTGCTGTGCTCCCCCTGGCCTCAGGGCACCACGGGGGGGTGGGGCTGGAAGGGACCCCTGGGCATCACCCAGCCCAAACCCCCCCCCCCCCGCCAGAGCAGGTCCTGGGCTCACAGAGTGGCTCAGGCTGGAAGGGAGCTCAGAGCTCAGCCACTTCCAACCTCCCCACCCTGCCCAGGGACTCCTCTCAGCCAGGCTCAGCTGCTCAGGGCCTCATCCAGCCTGGCCCTCAGCACCCCCAGGCAGGAGGCAGCCACAGCCTCCCTGGGCAGCCTGGGCCAGGCTCTCAGCAGCCTCCTGCTGCAGAACTTCTCCCTCAGCTCCACTCCAGCCCTGCTCTGCCTCAGCTCCAAACCATTCCCCCTTGGGGACCCTCAGCCAAAGTCTCTCTGCAGCCTTCCTGCAGGATCCCTTCAGGCAGCTCTGAGCTCCCCCTGGAGCCTTCTGCCCTGCAGGCTGCACAGCCCCAGCTCCCAGCTGGGAGGTGGAGAGTGGAGAGTTGGGAGGTGGAGAATTGGGAGGTGGACCAGAGTAGAGAGTTGGGAGGCTGAGAGTGCAGAGCTGTGTGGCTGAGCCTCACCCCCTGCAGGCTGCCCAGCCCCAGCTCCCTCAGCCTGTGCTCCCAGCAGAGCTGCTCCAGCCCTGGCAGCCTCTCTGTGGCCTCCTCTGGCCTCCCCCCAGCAGCTCTGTGTCCTCCTCCTGCTGGGGACAGCAGAGCTGGAGGCAGGAGTGGAGGCTGGGTGCCAGCAGGGCAGAGTCATTCACATGGGGATGTGTCCAGATGGGTCTTGAATGCCTCCAGAGGAGCCTCCAGAGCCTCTCTGGGCAGCCTGCTCAGGGCTCCAGCCCCTGAAGCAAGCCCTGGTTTGCTGGGGGGGAGGTGAAGGCTGCAGCCCCCCCGTGGCTGACCCAGGTTTGTGTTTTCCCCTGGCAGTGATCACCACCCCTTGCAAAACCATCTCTGGCTGGGAAGGCGACCTGGGATGTGGATCTGGCAGACAGCCCCAGGGATGCAAACCCTCCTGCAGCCCTGGCAGAGCCTCCCTGGCCCAGGAGGCTGCTGCCTGCCGCCGAGGATCCTCCTCCAGCGGCGCTGGCAGCTCCCAAGGCAGGCAGCACATCCCTGCTGCTCCCAGCGGCAGCCCCGGGAGTGAAGAACGCAGGGCTGGAGGTGGGAGCTGGCCCTGCCACCCCTCAGCCCCTCCAGGCCCTGCTGGAGTCTGCAGCAGAGCTGCAGGGAGCTGTGGGGAGAGCTGCAGAGCTGGAGAGAGCTGCAGAGCTGCAGGGGGCTGTGGAGAGAGCTGCAGAGCTGCAGGGAGCTGTGGAGAGAGCTGCAGGGCTGCAGGGAGCTGTGGAGCTGCAGGGAGCTGTGGAGAGAGCTGCAGGGCTGCAGGGAGCTGTGGAGCTGCAGGGAGCTGTGGAGAGAGCTGCAGGGCTGCAGGGAGCTGCAGAGGAGCAGGGAGCTGTGGAGAGAGCTGCAGAGCTGCAGGGAGCTGTGGAGCTGCAGGGAGCTGTGGAGAGAGCTGCAGGGCTGCAGGGAGCTGTGGAGCTGCAGGGAGCTGTGGAGAGAGCTGCAGAGCTGCAGGGAGCTGCAGGGAGCTGCAGAGCTGCAGGGAGCAGTGGAGAGGGCTGCAGGGCTGCAGGGAGCTGCGGAGCTGCAGGGAGCAGTGGAGAACTGCAGAGCTGCAGGGAGCTGCAGAGCTGCAGGGAGCTGTGGAGAGAGCTGCAGAGCAGCAGGGAGCTGCAGGGAGAGCTGCAGAGCTGCCAAGAGCTCAGCTGCCCTCCCCCAGGGGCTGTGTTGTGCCGGGGGCAGGGTCCCAGCTCTGTGCCTCAGCAGCTCCCAGCTCTAAGCTCCGGCTGTGAGAGTCCAGAAGCTGAGGGCTGGGGCAGGAAGCTGCAAGCTCTGCCCCGTGCAGCGTCCTCAGCTCCACCTTGCAGCCCAGCAAGAGGCAGTGCTGGGTCCAGGAGCATCACAGCACCTCCTGAAACCACATCAGAGGTGGAGCACATCAAACAGAGGACACTGGGAGCCTGTTCCTTTTGATTGCTGCTGCTGCTGCTGGGGGTGGGTTGGGGCTCTCCTCTCCTTATCGCTCCGCTCCTGCTCCCCACCAGCCTTCCCCTTCGTGTCCCTGGCCAAGCTCTTCTGCAGGCTGGGGGGGGGGGGTGGGTGGGTTTGATCCAGAATCCTTCCCCAGGAGTTCTCTGGGAAGTGCTGCTGGAAACGAGCTCTCCAGGACTCGCCCCCAGCCTCCCTGAGGGCAGTTCCAAGGCAGCTGCAACGCTGAGAGCCCTGGGGCCGCCGGGGGGGGGGGCAGGGCTGCAGAGCTGCCCTTTGTCGGCTGGGTTGGAGCAGTTACTCCTCTGCAGGAGGAGTCACAAAGGAGATCTCACTTCAAAAAGCCCAACATCTCCCCCTCTGGAGTCAGCAAAGAGCAAAATTGCAGCCTTTGTTCTCCTGGCTTGGTGTCCTCCACCTCCCACCTCCCAGCCCCTTCCCTCCCCTCCTGCTGACTCAAGAGCTTGACCCTCCCTGCTCTTCTCCCAATAAACTGCATGCAGAAGCAACCTGTTGCCTCTTGTTGAGCTCCCTGCTTGCCCAGGGCACACCAATGCCCAGGGCCAAACGGGACCAGACCTTCTGGGCTGCTTCTTGCACCCCAGGGGGAAGCTGTGTCCTGGGCTGCAGCAGCAGGAGGCAGAGCAGCAGCACAGGGAGGGGATCCTGACCCTCTGCTCTGCTCAGACCTCCCCTGCAGCACTGCCTCCAGCCCTGGGACCCCCAGCACAGGGAGGGGATCCTGACCCTCTGCTCTGCTCTGCTCTGACCTCCCCTGCAGCACTGCCCCCAGCGCTGGGACACCCAGCACAGGGAGGGGATTCTGCCCTCTGCTCTGCTCAGACCTCCCCTGCAGCACTGCCCCCAGCCCTGGGACCCCCAGCACAGGGAGGGGATCCTGACCCTCTGCTCTGCTCTGCTCTGACCTCCCCTGCAGCACTGCCCCCAGCGCTGGGACACCCAGCACAGGGAGGGGATTCTGCCCTCTGCTCTGCTCAGACCTCCCCTGCAGCACTGCCCCCAGCCCTGGGACCCCCAGCACAGGGAGGGGATCCTGACCCTCTGCTCTGCTCTGCTCTGACCTCCCCTGCAGCACTGCCCCCAGCCCTGGGACCCCCAGCACAGGGAGGGGATCCTGACCCTCTGCTCTGCTCTGCTCAGACCTCCCCTGCAGCACTGCCCCCAGCCCTGGGACCCCCAGCACAGGGAGGGGATCCTGACCCTCTGCTCTGCTCTGCTCTGCCCTCCCCTGCAGCACTGCCTCCAGCCCTGGGACCCCCAGCACAGGGAGGACCTGGAGCTGCTGGAGAGGCTCCAGAGGAGGCCACCAAGAGGAGCAGAGGCTGCAGAGCCTCCCCTGTGGGGCCAGGCTGGGAGGCTTGGGGCTGTTTGGGCTGGAGAAGAGAAGGCTGCAGGGAGAGCTCAGAGCAGCTTCCAGGAGCTGAAGAGGCTCCAGGAGAGCTGGGGAGGGACTTGGGACAAGGGCTGGGAGTAGCAGGGTGAGGGGAGATGGCTTGGGGCTGGGAGAGGCCAAGAGGCAGCACAAAGAGATGAAGCCCAGAGGTTGGTCAGATGAGTGCTGGATGGAAGGAGGAAGCCGGAGGGAAGTCATTTCCCATCCCCAGCAATTATCTTGACTCAGACCTGGAAGAGCTTTTCCTCTCTGCTCAGAGGTTTCCCCAAGTGATAGGAAGCAATTTCCCAACCCAAGAGGAGGAGCACAGAAGGAAGCAGGCCCAGAGTTTAATGAAGAGAAACCACAGGGGAGATGGGAGAGGAAAAGAGCAATGGAGCAGCCTTGAATATTCATGAGGAGGGCTTGGGGCCTCTGCTGCAGCTCCTGCTGCTCCCTGAAAGCAGAGATCCTGGCACTGGAAGGATCAAGCAGGCAAAGGCCAGGGAATTTGGGTGGCTTCCCCACCTCCACCCCCCCCCCACCTGGCCACCATAAATCCATTGGGCTCCACTTGGAACCTGGGAGCAGCTCCTGAACAGCCAGAGCCTGGAGGATCAGCCTGGTGCCCAGCAGGAGCTCAGCAGCTCAAAGCAAGCCAAGGGGCTGGGGGGCTGCAGCAGAACAAAAGGAGGAGTTTAACCTCCTGCTGGGCTGAACCTGGCTTCCCAGCAGGATCTGCAATCCCTTCCTTCCCTGGGGATCAGAGCATCCCCTTCCTAGCCTGGAGCAGAGCTTCAGCAGGAGGGGCTGAGAGCTGCTGGAGGTTTCGGACCAGGGGCAGCGGTTCGAAAGGAGAGCAGAGCAGAACAGGCTCAGGTTGGGATGAGGGCAGCAGGCTCTGCACCAGCAGGGTGGTGGAGCACTGCAAATGGCTGCCCAGGGAGGTGGCTGAGGCCTCATCCCTGGAGGCATTCGAGGTGAGGCTCAGCAGGGCTCTGGTTGGGGCTGAGAGCTGCTGGAGGTTTCGGACCAGGGGCAGCGGTTCGAAAGGAGAGCAGAGCAGGCTCAGGTTGGGATGTGGGCAGCAGGCTCTGCACCAGCAGGGTGGTGGAGCACTGCAAGTGGCTGCCCAGGGAGGTGGCTGAGGCCCCATCCCTGGAGGCATTCGAGGTGAGGCTCAGCAGGGCTCTGGTTGGGGCTGAGAGCTGCTGGAGGTTTCGGACCAGGGGCAGCGGTTTGAAAGGAGAGCAGAGCAGGTTGGGATGAGGGCAGCAGGCTCTGCACCAGCAGGGTGGTGGAGCACTGCAAGTGGCTGCCCAGGGAGGTGGCTGAGGCCCCATCCCTGGAGCCACTCGAGGTGAGGCTCAGCAGGGCTCTGGTTGGGGCTGAGAGCTGCTGGAGGTTTCGGAGCAGGGGCAGCGGTTTGAAAGGAGAGCAGAGCAGAGCAGGCTGAGGTTGGGATGCAGGCAGCAGGCTCTGCACCAGCAGGGTGGTGGAGCACTGCAAGTGGCTGCCCAGGGAGGTGGCTGAGGCCTCATCCCTGGAGGCATTCGAGGTGAGGCTCAGCAGGGCTCTGGTGGCTGAGGCCCCATCCCTGGAGGCATTCGAGGTGAGGCTCAGCAGGGCTCTGGTTGGGGCTGAGAGCTGCTGGAGGTTTCGGACCAGGGGCAGCGGTTCGAAAGGAGAGCAGAGCAGAGCAGGCTGAGGTTGGGATGTGGGCAGCAGGCTCTGCACCAGCAGGGTGGTGGAGCACTGCAAGTGGCTGCCCAGGGAGGTGGCTGAGGCCCCATCCCTGGAGGCATTCGAGGTGAGGCTCAGCAGGGCTCTGGTTGGGGCTGAGAGCTGCTGGAGATTTCGGAGCAGGGGCAGCGGTTTGAAAGGAGAGCAGAGCAGGTTGGGATGAGGGCAGCAGGCTCTGCACCAGCAGGGTGGTGGAGCACTGCAAGTGGCTGCCCAGGGAGGTGGCTGAGGCCCCATCCCTGGAGGCTCAGCAGGGCTCTGGTTGGGGCTGTCCCTGCTGACCGCAGGGTGAGCTTGGGAGGTCCCTTCCAGCCCAAACCATTGCTCCTGCGACTTACAGAGGAGCTCCTGTTGCCCAAGAGCAGCTTCAAAGGCTTTCCTGCCCCTTTTTTCTCCTCTTGTTTTCCCTCTCCCAGGCCAGCTGATGCCAACCCCACTCCAGGCCCTGCCTTCCCACGCAGCCCACAGCCATTTCCACCCTTTCCATCCTGTGGGAAGAAGACAGCGGCGGCGAGAAAAGATCAAACCCAGCCCTTGGCTTTGGGTGCAAGCCTGAGCTGAGCAGCAGCAGCAGGCTGGAGAGGTGATGCAAGCAGAGCCCAGGAAGGCAGCAGAGCCAGGGAGCTCCTGGACTCTCATTAGGGACTTCAAAGGGGAGAAATGTGACGCCCAAAGGGTGGGAGCCTCACTTCAAGCAGCCCCAAGTGGGGCGCCTGGGCGAGCTGTCTGCTCGTCTAGACAGCCTCTGGTAGTCCCTGGGAAGAGAGGCAAAGCACCTCCAGAGGTGGCTTCCTCCCACCTGCCTCAGCTGCCTATTTTAAGGCTGCTGGTGAGTCAGTGTCTGGAGATGTCTATCTGCTGCCACCAGCCAGGGGAAGGATGGAGAAATTCCAGTTCAGAGATGAAATGAGGATCCAAGGCCACTGGGGTGGCTGGGGGAGGGAGGGAGGGAGGAAGGAGCACCCAGCCCCGAGCTTTGATGGATTGTGTGAGGAGCATCCCTTTGAAAAGCCCAACCTTGGCTCCTGACACGGAGCAGATGTAGGCTAATGAGAGGCAAGAAGCTGCTGCCAGGTGGAACTGTTCTGGGCAGCTTTGGGTTTGGGAGAAGGCCCTTGGAGGGCTTTGGGTTTGGGAGAAGCCTCTTAGAGAGCTTTGGCTTCAGGAGAATTCCTTGGGACAAGGTTGGCTTTAGAAGCCCCTTGGAGGGCTTTGGGTTTAGGAGAAGTCTCTTGGACAACTCTGGCTTTAGGAGTCCCTTGGAGGGCTTTGGGTTTGGGAGAAGTCTCTTGCACAGCTTTGGCTTCAGGAGAATTCCTTGGGACAAGCCTGGCCTTAGAAGCTCCTTGGAGAGCTTTGGGTTTAGGAGAAGTCTCCTGGACAACTTTGGCTTTAGAAGTCCCTTGGAGGGATTTGGGTTTGGGAGAAGTCTCTTGGGACAACTTTGGGTTTAGGAGAAGTCTCCTGCACAGCTTTGGCTTCAGGAGAATTCCTTGGGACAAGCCTGGCCTTAGAAGCTCCTCGGAGAGCTTTGGGCTTAGGAGAAGTCTCTTGGACAACTCTGGCTTTAGAAGTCCCTTGGAGGGATTTGGGCTCAGGAGAAGTCCCTTGGAGAACTTTGGCTTCAGGAGAATTCCTTGGGACAGCTTTGGCTTTAGAAGCTCCTTGGAGAGCTTTGGGTTTGGGAGAAGTCTCTTGGGACAACTTTGGGTTTAGGAGAAGTCTCTTGCACAGCTTTGGCTTCAGGAGAATTCCTTAGGACAACTCTGGCTTTAGAAGCTCCTTGGAGGGCTTTGGGTTTGGGAGAAGTCTCTTGGACAACTTTGGCTTTAGAAGTCCCTTGGAGGGATTTGGGCTTAGGAGAAGTCCCTTGGAGAACTTTGGCTTCAGGAGAATTCCTTGGGACAAGGTTGGCTTTAGAAGCTCCTTGGAGAGCTTTGGGCTTAGGAGAAGTCTCTTGGACAACTCTGGCTTTAGAAGTCCCTTGGAGGGCTTTGGGTTTGGGAGAAGTTTCTTGGACATCTTTGGCTTCAGGAGAATTCCTTGGGACAAGTTTGGCTTTAGAAGCTCCTTGGAGAGCTTTGGGTTTGGGAGAAGTCTCTTGGGACAACTTTGGGTTTAGGAGAAGTCTCCTGCACAGCTTTGGCTTCAGGAGAATTCCTTGGGACAAGCCTGGCCTTAGAAGCTCCTTGGAGGGATTTGGGCTCAGGAGAAGTCCCTTGGAGAACTTTGGCTTCAGGAGAATTCCTTGGGACAAGGTTGGCTTTAGAAGCCCCTTGGAGGGCTTTGGGTTTGGGAGAAGTCTCTTGGACAACTCTGGCTTTAGGAGAATTCCTTGGGACAAGCTTGGCTTTAGAAGTCCCTTGGAGGGATTTGGGTTTAAGAGAATTCCCCTGGAGAACTTTGGCTTTAGGAGAGTTCCTTAGGACAAGTTTGGCTTCAGGAGAATTCCTTGGGACAAGTTTGGCTTTAGAAGCCCCTTGGAGGGCTTTGGGTTTAGGAGAAGTCTCTTGGGACAACTTTGGGATTAGGAGAAGTCTCTTGCACAGCTTTGGCTTCAGGAGAATTCCTTGGGACAGGTTTGGCTTCAGGAGAGTTCCTTGGGACAGGTTTGGCTTCAGGAGAATTCCTTGGGACAGGTTTGGCTTTAAGAGAATTCCCTGGGACAGGTTTGGCTTTAGAAGTCTCTTGGAGGTCTCTTCCAACCTGGTTTATTCTACGTATTCTATGGAGAGCTTTGGCTTCAGGAGAGTTCCTTGGGACAGGTTTGGCTTTAAGAGAATTCCCTGGGACAGGTTTGGCTTTAGAAGCCTCTTGGAGAGCTTTGGCTTCAGGAGAGTTCCTTAGGACAAGTTTGGTTTTAGGAGAATTCCTTGGGACAGGTTTGGCTTTAAGAGGATTCCTTGGGACAGGTTTGGCTTCAGGAGAATTGCCTGGGACAGGTTTGGTTTTAGGAGAACTCCCTTGGAGATCTTCAGCCTCGGGAGAATTCCCCTGGACAGCTCCAGCTTTAGGCCCCAAGGGAGCAAGGCTGCACTCATCAAGCCCCTCCTTGGGACCCATCTCAGCTGCATGCAGTGGTGCAGGCACAGGGAGGCTGCTGCCACTGTGCTGCCTGAATGCAAGGAGCCTTCCCTGGCTGGGGGTAATTACAGAGCTGGAGCTCAGCTCCCAGACTATCACAGGGCAAGCATCTGAAGCCCTACTTCAGCTTCAGCTCCAGAGGCAACAAAGCCATTAGTGCACTTCACAGGTTGTGGTAATGAATTCCCATCTCCAGCTGCACAGCCAGGCAGAAGAATGCTGACAAAGGCAGAGGCTGCAGGGCTGCCAGGGTGACTCCTCCAGCCCCTCATCAACAGAGCTCTGCCTTTGCCTTCTCTTCTTCTCCTCTTTGTGTCTCCCCACTTCCTATCTCCTAGAGCCACAGAATCTCAGCCTGCTTTGGGTTGGAAGTGTCCAGAGCAGGGCCAGGAGGAGGAGCAGAGGGCTGGAGCTGCTCTGCTGGGAGCACAGCCTGAGAGAGTTGGGCTTGTGCAGGCTGGAGAGGAGAAGGCTCCCAGGAGACCTTCTGGTGGCCTCCCAGGGGCTGCAGGGGGCTGCAGGAAAGCTGGGGAGGGACTTTGGAGGCTGTGAGGGAGGGATAGGACTGGGGGGGCTGGAGCAGAACTGGAAGTGGGGAGACTCAGCTTGGCTGTGAGGAAGAAGTTGTTCCCCAGGAGGGTGCTGAGAGCCTGGCCCAGGCTGCCCAGGGAGGTGCTGGAAGCCTCCTCCTCATGCCTGGAGGTGCTGAAGGCCAGGCTGGAGGTGGCTGTGAGCAACCTGCAGTGGTGTGAGGGCTCCCTGCCCGTGGCAGGGGGTTGGGACTGGCTGAGCCCTGAGCTCCCTTCCAGCCCTCACAGCTCTCTGATTAAAGATCATCTGGCTCCAACCACCCCCCGGGCAGGGACTCCTCCCAGTCTCCACACAACAACAAACCCTTGGTTCTTGAGGTCCTATCCACCACATAATGCTCCTTGGAAAGACCCAAGAGGCATGAAGGGACTGGAAGGGACCTTGAAGGTCACCTGGGTCCAAGCACCCCGTGGGCAGGGAGGCCTCCCACACTCCACACAACAACAAGCTCTTGGTTCTTGAGGTCCTCCCAACCCCTCATTGCTCCTTGGAAAAGACCTAAGAGGCATGAAGTGAACCTTCCTCACAGCTCTCTCCTCGCTGGCCTTCAGGAGCAGCAGCATTTGGTCCACACAGGAGTTGGTTAAGACACCAAATGGGGAGAGGCTGCCCAGGGAGGTGGTGGAGCCTCCATCCCTGGAGGTGTTGAAGAAACCTGTGGGTGCTGGGGATGTGGTTTGGAGCCCATGGTGGTGCTGCTGGGTTGACAGGAGCAGAGGTAGAGAGGATGTGAGGGCTTGGAAGGGACCTCTGAAGGTCATCCAGTCCAACCCCCTGCCAGAGCAGGAGCACAGAACCCAGCACAGGGCCCCCAGGAACACATCCAGGTGGGGCTGGGAAGCCTCCACAACCTCTCTGGGCAGCCTGCTCCAGGGCTCTGCGAGCCTCCCAGGGCAGAAGTTTTCCCTTCTGTTCTCAGGGAGCCTTCCCTGGGTCCCCCTCTGCTCATTCTGCCATTTGTGTTGCTGCTGCTGCAGCCTTGCAGCCAAGGCTGGCCCCAAACCAACCTCTGCTGGCTGCCAGGGTTGGCTCTGCTGGGAGCTCACAGGCTCAGAGGATGCTGGGGGTTGGAAAGGACCTCTGAGGATGTCAGGGCTGGGAAGGGACCCCTGAGGCTGTCAGGGCTGGGAGGGGACCCCTGAGGCTGTCAGGGGTGGGAAGGGACCCCTGAGGCTGTCAGGGGTGGGAAGGGACCTCTGAAGGTCATCCAGTCCAACCCCCTGCCAGGGCAGGAGCACAGAACCCAGCACAGGGCCCCCAGGAACACATCCAGACAGGGCTGGGAGGCCTCCAGGGAAGGAGGCTCCACAACCTCTCTGGGCAGCCTGCTCCAGGGCTCTGGGAGCCTCCCAGTGCAGAAGTTCCTCCTGGTGCTGAGGTGGAACCTCCTGGGCTGCAGTTTCCATCCACTGCCCCTTGGCCTGTCCCAGGGTGCAGCTGAGCAGAGCCTGGCCCTGGCCCCTCCCTCCTGCCCCCCAGCCCTTAGCTATTGATAGACATTGATCAGATCCCTCTCAGCCTTCTCCAGGGCTCTCAGCCAGGCAGTGCTCCAGGTCCCTTCAGCATCCTGGTAGCCTCTGCTGGGTTCTCTCCAGCAGATCCCTGTCCCTCCTCAGCTGGGGAGCCCAGAGCTGGATGCAATAGTCCAGGGCAGGTCTCCCCAGGGCAGAGCAGAGGGTTGGTGATTGGGCTTGATCCCAGAGGTCTTCTCCAGCCCAACCAACTCTCTGATGGATCTCAGAGGTCTTCTCCAACCCAACCAACTCCCTGATGGATCTCAGAGCTCTTCTCCAACCCAACCAACTCTCTGATGGATCTCAGAGCTCTTCTCCAGCCCAACCAACTCTCTGATGCATCTCAGAGCTCTTCTCCAGCCCAACCAACTCCCTGATGGATCTCAGAGGTCTTCTCCAGCCCAACCAACTCCCTGATGGATCTTAGAGGTCTTCTCCAGCCCAACCAACTCTCTGATGGATCTCAGAGGTCTTCTTCTCCAGCCCAACCAACTCCCTGATGGATCTCAGAGGTCTTCTCCAGCCCAACCAACTCCCTGATGGATCTCAGAGGTCTTCTTCTCCAGCCCAACCAACTCTCTGATGGATCTCAGAGGTCTTCTTCTCCAGCCCAACCAACTCTCTGATGCATCTCAGAGCTCTTCTCCAGCCCAACCAACTCTCTGATGGATCTCAGAGCTCTTCTCCAGCCCAACCAACTCCCTGATGGATCTCAGAGGTCTTCTTCTCCAGCCCAACCAACTCTCTGATGGATCTCAGAGCTCTTCTCCAGCCCAACCAACTCCCTGATGGATCTCAGAGGTCTTCTCCAGCCCAACCAACTCTCTGATGGATCTCAGAGCTCTTCTTCTCCAGCCCAACCAACTCCCTGATGCATCTCAGAGCTCTTCTCCAGCCCAACCAACTCTCTGATGGATCTCAGAGCTCTTCTTCTCCAGCCCAACCAACTCCCTGATGGATCTCAGAGCTCTTCTCCAACCCAACCAACTCTCTGATGGATCTCAGAGCTCTTCTCCAACCCAACCAACTCTCTGATGGATCTCAGAGCTCTTCTCCAACCCAACCAACTCTCTGATGGATCTCAGAGCTCTTCTCCAACCCAACCAACTCTCTGATGGATCTCAGAGCTCTTCTCCAGCCCAACCAACTCTCTGATGGATCTCAGAGCTCTTCTCCAGCCCAACCAACTAACTCTGATGAATCTCAGAGGTCTTCTGCAACCCAACCAACTCCCTGATGGATCTCAGAGGTCTTCTCCAGCCCAACCAACTCCCTGATGGATCTCAGAGGTCTTCTCCAGCCCAACCAACTCTCTGATGGATCTCAGAGGTCTTCTCCAGCCCAACCAACTCTCTGATGGATCTCAGAGGTCTTCTCCAGCCCAACCAACTCCCTGATGGATCTCAGAGCTCTTCTCCAGCCCAACCAACTCTCTGATGGATCTCAGAGGTCTTCTCCAACCCAACCAACTCCCTGATGGATCTCAGAGGTCTTCTTCTCCAGCCCAACCAACTCCCTGATGGATCTCAGAGCTCTTCTCCAGCCCAACCAACTCCCTGATGGATCTCAGAGCTCTTCTCCAGCCCAACCAACTCTCTGATGGATCTCAGAGCTCTTCTCCAGCCCAACCAACTCCCTGATGGATCTCAGAGGTCTTCTCCAGCCCAACCAACTCTCTGATGCATCTCAGAGCTCTTCTCCAGCCCAACCAACTCCCTGATGGATCTCAGAGCTCTTCTCCAGCCCAACCAACTCTCTGATGGATCTCAGAGCTCTTCTCCAGCCCAACCAACTCCCTGATGGATCTCAGAGGTCTTCTCCAACCCAACCAACTCTCTGATGGATCTCAGAGGTCTTCTCCAGCCCAACCAACTCCCTGATGGATCTCAGAGCTCTTCTCCAGCCCAACCAACTCCCTGATGGATCTCAGAGGTCTTCTCCAACCCAACCAACTCCCTGATGGATCTCAGAGCTCTTCTCCAGCCCAACCAACTCCCTGATGGATCTCAGAGGTCTTCTCCAACCCAACCAACTCCCTGATGGATCTCAGAGCTCTTCTCCAGCCCAACCAACTCCCTGATGGATCTCAGAGGTCTTCTCCAGCCCAACCAACTCTCTGATGGATCTCAGAGGTCTTCTTCTCCAGCCCAACCCAACCAACTCTCTGATGGATCTCAGAGCTCTTCTCCAGCCCAACCAACTCCCTGATGGATCTCAGAGCTCTTCTCCAGCCCAACCAACTCCCTGATGGATCTCAGAGCTCTTCTCCAGCCCAACCAACTCTCTGATGGATCTCAGAGCTCTTCTCCAGCCCAACCAACTCCCTGATGGATCTCAGAGCTCTTCTCCAACCCAACCAACTCTCTGAGGGATCTCAGAGCTCTTCTCCAGCCCAACCAACTCTCTGATGGATCTCAGAGCTCTTCTCCAGCCCAACCAACTCCCTGATGGATCTCAGAGCTCTTCTCCAGCCCAACCAACTCTCTGATGGATCTCAGAGCTCTTCTCCAGCCCAACCAACTCCCTGATGGATCTCAGAGGTCTTCTCCAGCCCAATCAACTCTCTGATGGATCTCAGAGCTCTTCTCCAGCCCAACCAACTCTCTGAGGGATCTCAGAGGTCTTCTCCAGCCCAACCAACTCCCTGATGGATCTCAGAGCTCTTCTCCAACCCAACCAACTCTCTGATGGATCTCAGAGCTCTTCTCCAGCCCAACCAACTCTCTGATGGATCTCAGAGCTCTTCTCCAGCCCAACCAACTCCCTGATGGATCTCAGAGCTCTTCTCCAGCCCAACCAACTCTCTGACCCCAAAGCCTCTCCCTTCCCAGGGAGCCAGGGGCTGTGCTGAGCTGCTGTGGAGCTGAGGCTGCTCACAGGCATTGAATTGCAGCCTGTGCTCCCTCCCAGGTGTCTGCCACCCATCCCAGCTGGCTCATGGGCTGCAGAGAGGCAGCAGCACCTCAGCCTGGCTGCTCAGGAGGCAGATTTCCCACCTGCAGCTCAGAACAATTGCCCTTTGTCTCCTTCTTGGGATTCAGATCTGCATTCTGCTGCTGCTGGCTCTTTGTTTAGAGCCTCCAGGGCCTGGGAAGTCAACAACCTTTGGCTGGAAGCTTCTAATATGAGGTTGAGCTGAGAGTGCCAACCCTGCTGGCACCCCGGCGCGAGCCCAGGGCCTGAGCTGCTGTCAACAAAGGTGGAACCTGAAAGTCATCCCTGAGTTATCCCTTGTGGAGAGGACAGAAGTATCAGTTTAGCCTCCTAATTCCTGCCACCAGCCCCTCCAGCTCCCAGGAGCTGCAATTACCTCCTCAATTAGTAGCCTGGAGAGCCTCCGTGCTGCACGTCCAGGGCTCGGCTCTGTCTCTGCCTCCTGCTTGAGGGCCACAAGGATGCTGCCAGGGCTGGAGCAGCTCTGCTGGGAGGCTGAGGGAGCTGGGGCTGGGCAGCCTGCAGAGGAGAAGGCTCCAGGGGGACCTCAGAGCTGCCTTCTAAACCTGAAGGGGTCCTGCAGGGAGGCTGCAGAGAGACTTTGGCTGAGAGTCCCCAAGGGGGAATGGTTTGGAGCTGAGGCAGAGCAGGGCTGGAGTGGAGCTGAGGGAGAAGTTCTGCAGCAGGAGGCTGCTGAGGGCCTGGCCCAGGCTGCCCAGGGAGGCTGTGGCTGCCTCCTGCCTGGGGGTGCTGAGGGCCAGGCTGGATGAGGCCCTGAGCAGCTGAGCCTGGCTGAGAGGAGTCCCTGGGCAGGGTGGGGAGGTTGGAAGTGGCTGAGCTCTGAGCTCCCTTCCAAGCTGAGCTCTGAGCTCCCTTCCAAGCTGAGCCATGCCAGGAGCCTCTGACCTGTGGCTTGTGCCCCCCTGAGCAGCCTCTGTGCCCTGTTGGTGCCAACTCACCCTGCCCTGGTGCATGGCATCCACTTCAGCTTTGCTCCTCTGGGCAAGGGCCTCATACTCCTGCCTGACCTCCTCGAGGATGCCATCCAGGTTCAGCTCCCTGGGGCTGTCCAGGGACAGCACCACCTTGGTGCTGCCCACCAGGCTCTGCAGCTGGGAGAGCTCCTGCAGGGAAAGCAAGGCTGTGGCTGCTAAGGAGTCCAGGGGAGAGCTCCAGGCTGTGCTGTGAGGAGAGAAGTGGAACCCTCTGCCCAGACCCCCACTGGAACCTCCCTACCTGCATCCTCCACCCCCAGCTGAACCCCCAGGGGTCCCTGCCAGGCTCTGTGGCACACAGCAGAGCCACTGAGAGGCTGAGGAGGACCCAAGGAGATCAAAGGCCAAGGAGGATCCACTCTGCACACCAAGTCTGGCTGAGAGGAGTCCCTGGGCACGGTGTGGAGGTTGGAGGAGAGGAGCTCTGAGCTCCCTCCCAGCCTGAGCCACTCTGTGAGTCCACACTGCCAGAAGCTTCAGTGCTGTCAGGAGCTTGAGCATGGGGTTTGTGGTGGTGGCTTTGGATGGGGATAATGAGGCAGAGGGAAGGCAGCTCCCAGCTGTCTCCTGACAGCCTCCCCTTGCAGGTGCAGGCTCTGCTCCCCTTCAGCCAGGCAGGGCTGAGGGCTTCCAGCTCTTTGCACTCTGATGGCCTTTTGTTTTTCACCTCCCAAACAATTCCCTCTCCAAGAGCTGGAGCAGCTCTATTGTTGTGACTTCCCTAATGCCAGCCTGGAGATGCCTGGCTGCTGGGTTCCCTCTCTCATCTCCTTGGGCTGGTGATTAGGGGAGGGAGAGATTCACCTCAGCACTGTGAGTCAAAGTCATCTCTGGTGTCCAGCCTAATCCACTCATTATGACTTCCTCTGTTGATGGGGAGAGAGCAGTGCCTGTGGGGGGGGTGTGTGGTGTGAATCACCCCAGTGTCCCCCCCCAGCAAGGGCCCAGGGGCTGTTTCTCTTGGAGCTGGAGCTCCATGGGGTGTCAAGGACGTGACTGGCAAAGTCACCCAGCTGGGAGGTGTCACCCCGTGGGTGAGGAGGATCTCACCAGGCTCCAGTGTGCTACTGGTCTGCTGCTGTTCCCTCCAGAGCCTCCCAGAAGGTGAATCAAAAGGGCTGCTGACACCCAGCTTGGCAGAGCCTCCCACACAGAGAAGGCCAAAGAGTCAACTGTGCCAAACGGGCTGCAGGTCAAGGCCTTGCTGGGATGGTTTGGGTCGGAAGGGATCTTAGAGGGCATCCAGTTCCAACCCCCCTGCCATGCCCAGGGACACCTCCCACCAGCCCAGGTTGCTCAGGGCCTCATCCAGCCTGGCCCTGAGCACCTCCAGGGAAGGGGCAAGGGAACTTGCAGCATGGCTCAAGTGAAAATCAGAGAGCTGTCTGGGTTGGAAAAGCCTTCTGAGAACATGGAGTCCAACCAGCAGCCATTAACAGCAGCATGGCCATGAAAGCATCCATGCATCCCTCCATCCCTCCCTCTCTCTCTCTCCATCCATCCATCCCTCCATCCATCCATCCCTCCCTCCCTCCCTTCATCCATGCATCCATCCCTCCATCCATCCCTCCCTCCCTCCCTCCCTCCCTCCCTCCCTCCCTCCCTCCATCCATCCATCCATCCATCCCTTCATCCATCCCTCCCTCCCTCCCTCCATCCATCCATCCATCCATCCCTTCATCCATCCCTCCATCCCTCCCTCCCTCCCTCCCTCTATCCATCCATCCATCCATCCCTTCATCCATCCCTCCATCCCTCCCTCCCTCCCTCCCTCCATCCATCCATCCCTCCCTTCATCCATGTATCCATCCATCCATCCCTCCATCCCTCCATCCCTCCCTCCATCCATCCATCCATCCATCCCTTCATCCATCCCTCCATCCCTCCCTCCATCCATCCATCCATCCCTCCCTTCATCCATGTATCCATCCATGCATCCACGCATCCATCCATCCCTCTCTCCATCTATCCCTCTCTCTCTCCATCCATCCATCCATCCATCCATCCATCCATCCATCCATCCATCCCTCTCTCCATCCATCCATCCCTCTCTCCATCTATCCCTCTCTCTCTCCATCCATCCATCCCTCTCTCTCTCCATCCATCCATCCATCCATCCATCCATCCATCCATCCATCCATCCCTCTCTCCATCCATCCATCCCTCTCTCCATCTATCCCTCTCTCTCTCCATCCATCCATCCACCCATCCATCCCTCTCTCTCTCCATCCATCCATCCATCCATCCATCCCTCTCTCCCTCCCTCTATCCATCCATCCATCCATCCATCCCTTCATCCATCCCTCCATCCCTCCCTCCCTCCCTCCATCCATCCATCCCTCCCTTCATCCATATATCCATCCATCCATCCCTCCATCCCTCCATCCCTCCCTCCATCCATCCATCCATCCATCCCTTCATCCATCCCTCCATCCCTCCCTCCCTCCCTCCATCCATCCATCCATCCCTCCCTTCATCCATGTATCCATCCATCCATCCATCCATCCATCCATCCATCCATCCCTCTCTCCATCCATCCATCCCTCTCTCCATCTATCCCTCTCTCTCTCCATCCATCCATCCACCCATCCATCCCTCTCTCTCTCCATCCATCCATCCATCCATCCATCCCTCTCTCCATCCATCCATCCATCCATCCATCCATCCATCCATCCATCCATCCCTCCCTCCATCCCTCCCTCCCTCCCTCCACCCATCCATCCCTCCCCTCCTCCCTGCCTCCCTCCACCTCCCTCCACCCTCCCCTCGCCGACACAACCTCCGCTCCATTCTCCCCCTCTTCCCTCTCTCTTCTTTTCCTTCCCTCCTGCCCCCTTTCTCCTCACCCCCACCCCTGCCAAGCCACCTCCGGGGAGCCTGCAGAAGCTGCCAGCAGCCCACGAGGCAGCCAGCCCCAAGCAGATCACAAAGAGTTTTCCCTTCAGAAAGGAAGAGAGGGGAGGGTGGGTGGGGGGGGTGGAAAAAACACCCAACGCAACCCAACACAACAACGTTGCCTAAGCTGTAATTAGGGGCAGCACTTCAAACCCTAATCTGTGCTGAGCCAACTTGCAAACAGAGCACTTTTCAGATCCCTTTTCATGTCCTCAGTAGTTAGGGTTTGCTGGAGCTGCTTTGCATCCCGAGGAGCATTTAGCGCTGCCAGGCAAACCAAAGCCTCCAGCGCTGCCAATTAACGTCCCCAGCCTAATCGAGGCCAGCTTCCTAGAGGTATATAAAGGCCCCCAGCAGCCCTCTGTCACTTCAGCGGGAATCTCTGTCCCTCTCCCTGCGGAAGAGCTGCGGCCCCCCCCACCCCCCTGCACCACCACCACCGCACTCCGAGACCTCTCCTCTCCTCCCAGCCATGAGCAGACAGGCGCCGACGGTGCGCTCCGTGCTGGGGCGCAGAGCTTTCAGCTCGGCTTCGGAGGTCTGCGGCCGCAGCTACGCCGCCTCCGCCTGCCAGCCTGCCCGCTGCGGAGCCGGCGCCTACAGCAGCAGGAGCGTCTGCAACCTGGGGGCGAGCAGGAGGATCTCCTACGTGAACGGGGGCTGCGGGGCTGCCTGCTTCGGGGAGTTCGGCTTGGCGGGCGCCGGCTACGGCGGCGGCGGCGCCGGCGGCAGGGTCGGGCTCTGCGGCCCCCGGGGCTACAGCATCGTCAGAGGCTACCCCGAGCGCAAGGCTGAGGGCATCCAAGGGATCTGCATCGACGAGCGGCTGCTGAAGCCGCTCTGCGTGGGGGTCGACCCCCTGGAGCATGAGATACGCTGCCAGGAGAAGGAGCAGATCAAGAGCCTCAACACCCAGTTCGCCTGCTTCATCGACAAGGTGAGCGCAGCCCGCGGGAGCGCAGCCTGCGGGAGCACAGGCACAGCCCAGCCCCTCCAAGAGCCACAGGAAGGGCTGGGGCTGGGGCTGGAATAGAATAGAATAGAATAGAATAGAATAGAATAGAATAGAATAGAATAGAATAGAATAGAATGGAGTGGAGTGGAGTGGAGTGGAGTGGAATGGAATAGAATAGAATAGAATAGAATAGAATAGAATAGAATGGAATAGAGTAGAATAGAATGGAATGGAATAGAATGGAATGGAATGGAATGGAATGGAATGGAATAGAATAGAATAGAATAGAATAGAATAGAATAGAATAGAATAGAATAGAATGGAGTGGAGTGGAGTGGAGTGGAATAGAATAGAATAGAATAGAATAGAATAGAATAGAATAGAATAGAATAGAATAGAATAGAATAAAGTAGAATAGAATGGAATGGAATGGAATGGAATAGAATAGAATAGAGTAGAGTAGAGTAGAATGGAATGGAATGGAATTGAATGGAATGGAATTGAATGGAATGGAATGGAATGGAATGGAATGGAATGGAATGGACCAAGGTGGTCATCAGGTCCAACCTCTCACCCAGCCCCATCCAATCAACTCAACCCTGGCACCAAGGGCCTCATCCAGGCTCTTCCTAAACACCTCCAGGGCTGGGGACTCCACCACCTCCCTGGGCAGCACATCCCCAGGGCCAGTCTCTCCCTCTGGGAAGAATTTCTTCCTAACACCCAGCCTGAACCTCCCCTGGCACAGCTTGAGACTGTGTCCTCTTGTTCTGGTGCTGGTTGCCTGGGAGAAGAGCCCAACCCCCACCTGGCTACAGCCTCCCTTGAGGGAGCTGTAGAGAGCAAGAAGGTCTCCCCTGAGCCTCCTCTTCTCCAGGCCAAGCAGCCCCAGCTCCCTCAGCCTCCCCTCATGGGGTTTGTGCTCCTTGTCCAGCCAAGGGTCCAGCTGCCCACAGAGTTGTGTTGGGTCAGAGGGAGACCACACACTGGGCCTGCTGTTTGCTGGTGTCTGTGTGATGGCCAAGGTTGTCTCCTCTCCATGCTCCACTTCTCACTGCAACCTTGGTCTAGCTCAGCTGGAAGTCCCAGCCCTGATGGCCTCATCTTTGGGCCCCAGGTTGGATCCTCTTTCCCTCTTTAAATCATCCCCAAACCATTCCTAGGGGCTAGGGAGGTTAACCTTGATCCAGGCACCTCAGTGTTAGATACCTCATTTGGCACCAGACTGGGCAGAGTTAGCTCCTGGTTGGGCTTGGAGCTCCTGGGCTTGGTAGCTCCTGGTTGGGCTTGGTAGCTCCTGGGCTTGGTAGCTCCTGGTTGGACTTGGTAGCTCCTGGGCTTGGTAGCTCCTGGTTGGACTTGGTAGCTCCTGGTTGGACTTGGTAGCTCCTGGTTGGACTTGGTAGCTCCTGGTTGGACTTGGTAGCTCCTGGACTTGATCATCTGAAAGATCTTTTTCAAGCCAAATGACTCTGAGATTCCAAGTCTGAGCTGTCCCTTCAGGTTGGACCTGGGGGTCTTAAGGGTCTTCTCCAACCTAAATGGTTCTGAGCTGACCCTTCAGGTTGGGCCTGGAGATCTCAAGGCTCTCTTCCGACCTGAATGGTTCTGAGCTGTCCCTTCAGGTTGGACCTGGGGGTCTTAAAGGTCTTCTCCAACCTAAATGGTTCTGAGCTGTCCCTTCAGGTAGGACCTGGTGAGCTCAAGGCTCTCTTCCAACCTGAGTGACTCTGAGCTGTCCCTTCAGGTTGGACCTGGAGATCTCAAGGCTCTCTTCCAACCTGAGTGACTCTGAGCTGTCCCTTCAGGTTGGACCTGGAGATCTCAAGGCTCTCTTCCAACCTGAGTGATTTTGAGCTGTCCCTTCAGGTTGGACCTGGAGATCTCAAGGCTCTCTTCCAACCTGAATGGTTCTGAGCTGTCCTTTCAGGTTGGACCTGATGAGCTCAAGGCTCTCTTCCAACCTGAGTGTCTCTGAGCTGTCCTTTCAGGTTGGACCTGGAGATCTCAAGGCTCTCTTCCAACCTGAATGGTTCTGAGCTGTCCTTTCAGGTTGGACCTGGTGAGCTCAAGGCTCTCTTCCAACCTGAGTGTCTCTGAGCTGTCCCTTCAGGTTGGACCTGGAGATCTCAAGGCTCTCTTCCAACCTGAATGGTTCTGAGCTGTCCTTTCAGGTTGGACCTGGAGATCTCAAGGCTCTCTTCCAACCTGAGTGTCTCTGAGCTGTCCCTTCAGGTTGGACCTGGAGATCTCAAGGCTTTCTTCCAACCTGAATGGTTCTGAGCTGTCCCTTCAGGTTGGACCTGGAGATCTCAAGGCTCTCTTCCAATCTGAGTGTCTCTGAGCTGTCCCTTCAGGTTGGACCTGATGATCTTAAGGCTCTCTTCCAACCTGAGTGATTCTGAGCTGTCCCTTCAGGTTGGACCTGGAGATCTCAAGGCTCTCTTCCAACCTGAATGGTTCTGAGCTGTCCTTTCAGGTTGGACCTGATAAGCTCAAGGCTCCCTTCCAACCTGAGTGTCTTTGAGCTGTCCCTTCAGGTTGGACCTGGAGATCTCAAGGCTCTCTTCCAACCTGAGTGTCTCTGAGCTGTCCCTTCAGTTTGGACCTGGAGATCTTAAGGCTCCCTTCCAACCTGAGTGTCTCTGAGCTGTCCCTTCAGTTTGGACCTGATGATCTTAAGGCTCCCTTCCAACCTGAGTGTCTCTGAGCTGTCTCTTCAGGTTGGACCTGGAGATCTCAAGAGCCTTTTCCAACCTGAGTGACTCTGAGCTGTCCCTTCAGGTTAGACCTGATGATCTTAAGGCTCCCTTCCAACCTGAGTGATTCTGAGATGCCACTTCAGGATCCCTTGGTAGAAATTACCCCAGAGCCAGACAGGTTCCACCCTCTGGGGACTCCACCTCACCCCAAGCTACCTCAGAGGTCCCATCTGGAGGAGCCTTCCCTCTGCGGCTGCTCAGCCCTTGCCCTTCTCGGCTGATCTGAGGAGCTGCCCCTGTCTGGCCTGCAGGTTCGCTTCCTGGAGCAGCAGAACAAGGTGCTGGAGACCAAGTGGGGCCTGCTGCAGCAGTATGTCCTGCCCAAGAAAGGCAAGAACCTGGAGCTCTACTTCGAGAACTACATCTGCGACCTGCGGAAGCGCCTGGACTGCCTGCTCTGCGAGAAGCAGAAGCTGGGCAGCGAGGAGTGCGCCACCAGCCAGCTGGTGGAGGAGTTCAAGTGCAAGTAAGGACCCTCAGGTCCCCTCCAGCTGCTTGGCATCGCCCTGCTGCTCTGGTTGGGCTCAGACAAGGCCTCCTGGCCCCTTCGGGGCTGCCCCACTCCTCTGTCTGCCTTCGCGATGCCTTTTGCATTGGTAATGAAGAGGCTTCAGATCTGGGGTGCTCTGAAGTCTGCTCCCCAGGGGCTCTGGTGGCGGCCTGGGAGCCAGCCAAGGTTGCTGTTTGCTGCTGTTGGTTGGTGTCTGGGTGCCTGCTGCTGCTCCCCAGACCTTGTGTGCTCCCCAGACCTTGTGCTCTCCTCATCCCTCCCCAGACCTTGTGCTCTCCTCATCCCTCCCCAGACCTTGTGCTCTCCTCAGCCCTCCCCAGCCCTTGTGCTCTCCTCAGCCCTCCTCAGCCCTTGTGCTCTCCTCAGCCCTTGTGCTCTCTTCAGCCCTTGTGCTCTCCTTGCCCCTCCTCAGCCCTTGTGCTCTCCTCATCCCTCCTCAGCCCTTGTGCTCTCCTTGTCCCTCCCCAGCCCTTGTGCTCTCCTTGTCCCTCCTCAGCCCTTGAGCTCTCCTCGTCCTTCCTCAGCCCTTGTGCTCTCCTCATCCCTCCTCAGCCCTTGTGCTCTCCTCAGCCCTTGTGCTCTCCTCAGTCCTTGTGCTCTCCTCATCCCTCCTCAGCCCTTGTGCTCTCCTTGTCCCTCCCCAGCCCTTGTGCTCTCCTTGTCCCTCCTCAGCCCTTGAGCTCTCCTCGTCCTTCCTCAGCCCTTGTGCTCTCCTTGCCCCTCCTCAGCCCTTGTGCTCTCCTCATCCCTCCTCAGCCCTTGTGCTCTCCTCAGCCCTTGTGCTCTCCTCAGCCCTCCTCAGCCCTTGTGCTCTCCTCTCCCCTCCTCAGCCCTTGTGCTCTCCTCAGCCCTCCTCAGCCCTTGTGCTCTCCTCAGCCCTTGTGCTCTCCTCAGCCCTCCTCAGCCCTTGTGCTCTCCTCTCCCCTCCTCAGCCCTTGTGCTCTCCTTGTCCCTCCTCAGCCCTTGTGCTCTCCTCAGCCCTTGTGCTCTCCTCTCCCCTCCTCAGCCCTTGTGCTCTCCTTGCCCCTCCTCAGCCCTTGTGTTCTCCTTGCCCCTCCTCAGCCCTTGTGCTCTTCTCATTCCTCCTCAGCCCTTGTACTCTCCTTGCCCCTCCTCAGCCCTTGTGCTCTCCTCATCCCTCCTCAGCCCTTGAGCTCTCCTTGCCCCTCCTCAGCCCTTGTGCTCTCCTCATCCCTCCCCAGCCCTTGTGCTCTCCTTGCCCCTCCTCAGCCCTTGTGCTCTCCTCATCCCTCCTCAGCCCTTGTGCTCTCTTCAGACCCTGAGCTCTCCTCATCCTTCCTCAGCCCTTGTGCTCTCCTTGCCCCTCCTCATCCCTTGTGCTCTCCTCATCCCTCCTCAGCCCTTGTGCTCTCCTTGTCCCACAGATACGAGGAGGAAATCAACAGGCGCACCACGGTGGAGAATGAGTTTGTGGCACTCAAAAAGGTGAGGAGTTTGGGGCTCCCCAGCTCAGGAGGGACAGGGATCTGCTGAGAATGCCCAGCAGAGGGCTGCCAAGATGCTGGAGTGACCTGGAGCACTGCCTGGCTGAGAGCCCTGGAGAAGGCTGAGAGGGATCTGATCAATGCCTATCAATAGCTAAGGGCTGGGGGGCAGGAGGGAGGGGACAGGGCCAGGCTCTGCTCAGCTGCACCCTGGGACAGGCCAAGGGGCAGTGGATGGAAACTGCAGCCCAGGAGGTTCCACCTCAGCACCAGGAGGAACTTCTGCACTGGGAGGCTCCCAGAGCCCTGGAGCAGGCTGCCCAGAGAGGTTGTGGAGCCTCCTTCCCTGGAGGCCTCCCAGCTCTGTCTGGATGTGTTCCTGGGAGACCTGTGATGGATTCTGTGCTCCTGCCCTGGCAGGGGGTTGGACTGGATGACCTTCAGTGGTCCCTTCCAACCCCAAACATCCTCTGAGCCTGTGATCCTCTGATCCTGTGAGCTCCCAGCAGAGCCAACCATGGAAGCCAGCAGAGGTTTCTCCTTGCCCCTCCCCAGCCCTTGTGCTCTCCTCTCCCCTCCCCAGCCCTTGTGCTCTCCTCTCCCCTCCCCAGCCCTTGTGCTCTCCTCTCCCCTCCCCAGCCCTTGAGCTCTCCTTGCCCCTCCCCAGCCCTTGTGCTCTCCTCATCCCTCCCCAGCCCTTGTGCTCTCCTCATCCCTCCTCAGACCTTGTGCTCTCCCCATCTCTCCTCAGACCCTGTGCTCCCTGGGCAGCCTGCTCCAAGGCTCCACCACCCTCACAGGAGGGAAGTTCCTCCTCCTGTCTGGATGGAACTTGTGGTGGCCAAGGTTGTTATTTGCTGCTAATGGTTGGTGTCTGGGTGCCTGCTGCTGCTCCTCAGCCCTTGTGCTCTCCTCAGCCCTTGTGCTCTCCTCATCCCTCCTCAGCCCTTGAGCTCTCCTCATCCCTCCTCACACCTTGAGCTCTCCTCATCCCTCCTCACACCTTGTGCTCTCCTTGCCCCTCCTCAGCCCTTGTGCTCTCCTCAGCCCTTGAGCTCTCCTCATCCCTCCTCAGCCCTTGAGCTCTCCTCATCCCTCCTCAGCCCTTGTGCTCTCCCCATCCCTCCTCAGACCTTGTGCTCCCTGGGCAGCCTGCTCCAAGGCTCCACCACCCTCACAGGAGGGAAGTTCCTCCTCCTGTCTGGATGGAACTCGTGGTGGCCAAGGCTGTTATTTGCTGCTAATGGTTGGTGTCTGGGTGCCTGCTGCTGCTCCTCAGCCCTTGTGCTCTCCTCAGCCCTTGTGCTCTCCTCAGCCCTTGTGGTCTCCTTGCCCCTCCTCAGACCTTGTGCTCTCCACATCCCACCTCAGACTTTTTCTCCTCTCCCCTCCCCAGCCCTTGAGCTCTCTTCATCCCTCCTCAGCCCTTGTGGTCTCCTCATCCCTCCTCAGCCCTTGTGCTCTCCTCATCCCTCCTCAGCCCTTGTGGTCTCCTCATCCCTCCTCAGCCCTTGTACTCTCCTCATCCTTCCCCAGACCTTGTGCTCTCCCCATCCCTCCCCAGACCTTGTGCTCCCTGGGCAGCCTGCTCCAAGGCTCCACCACCCTCACAGGAGGGAAGTTCCTCCTCCTGTTTGGATGGAACTCGTGGTGGCCAAGGTTGTTATTTGCTGCTAATGGTTGGTGTCTGGGTGCCTGCTGCTGCTCCTCAGCCCTTGTGCTCTCCTCATCCCTTGTGGTCTCCTTGCCCCTCCTCAGACCTTGTGCTCTCCACATCCCACCTCAGACTTTTTCTCCTCTCCCCTCCTCAGCCCTTGTGCTCTCCTCATCCCTCCTCAGCCCTTGTGCTCTCCTCAGCCCTTGTGCTCTCCTCATCCCTCCCCAGCCCTTGTACTCTCCTCATCCCTCCTCAGCCCTTGTGCTCTCCTCATCCCTCCTCATCCCTTGTGCTCTCCTCATCCCTCCCCAGCCCTTGTGCTCTCCTCATCCCTTGTGCTCTCCTCATCCCTCCCCAGACCTTGTGCTCTCCTCATCCCTCCTCAGCCCTTGTGCTCTCCTCATCCCTCCCCAGCCCTTGTGCTCTCCTCATCCCTTGTGCTCTCCTCATCCCTCCCCAGACCTTGTGCTCTCCTCATCCCTCCTCAGCCCTTGTGCTCTCCTCATCCCTTGTGCTCTCCTCATCCCTCCTCAGCCCTTGTGCTCTCCTCATCCCTCCTCAGCCCTTGTGCTCTCCTCAGCCCTCCCCAGCCCTTGTGCTCTCCTCATCCCTCCTCAGCCCTTGTGCTCTCCTCATCCCTCCTCAGCCCTTGTGCTCTCCTCATCCCTCCTCAGCCCTTGTGCTCTCCTCATCCTTCCCTAGACCTTGTGCTCTCCCCATTGCTCCCCAGACCCTGTGCTCTCCCCATCCCTCCTCAGACCTTGTGCTCCCTGGGCAGCCTGCTCCAAGGCTCCACCACCCTCACAGGAGGGAAGTTCCTCCTCCTGTTTGGATGGAACTTGTGGTGGCCAAGGCTGTTATTTGCTGCTAATGGTTGGTGTCTGGGTGCCTGCTGCTGCTCCTCAGCCCTTGAGCTCTCCCTGCCCCTCCTCAGCCCTTGAGCTGTCCTCATCCCTCCCCAGACCTTGTGCTCTCCTCATCCCTCCTCAGTCCTTGTGCTCTCCTCTCCCCTCCTCAGACCTTGTGCTCTCCTCATCCCTCCTCAGCCCTTGTGCTCTCCTCATCCCTCCTCAGCCCTTGTGCTCTCCTCATCCCTCCTCAGCCCTTGTGCTCTCCTCAGCCCTTGTGCTCTCCTCATCCCTCCCCAGACCTTGTGCTCTCCTCAGCCCTTGTGCTCTCCTCATCCCTCCCCAGACCTTGTGCTCTCCTCATCCCTCCTCAGCCCTTGTGCTCTCCTCATCCCTCCTCAGACCTTGTGCTCTCCTCATCCCTCCTCAGACCTTGTGCTCTCCTCATCCCTCCCCAGCCCTTGAGCTCTCCTCATCCTTCCCCAGACCCTGTGCTCTCCCCATCCCTCCTCAGACCTTGTGCTCCCTGGGCAGCCTGCTCCAAGGCTCCACCACCTTCACAGGAGGGACTTTCCTCCTCCTCTTTGGATGGAACTTGTGGTGGCCAAGGCTGTGCCTGTTGCCTCTTGTCCTGTTCCAGTGGGAGGACAGGAGTGGGAGAGGTCACTCTGGGACAGCTGCTGTCTAAGATGTTGGCTGCTTCCCAGCTGCCTCCTCACATCCTTTATTCTTGGACATCAGAAAAGCAGAAACCATTTGAACAATATTAAAACAAACAGCAACCACCACCTGGAGCAACACAAGAGAGAACTCAAATGATGTTGAAAGCCTCATTAGGCTCAACCCTGAGCTGGTAGCTTTGGTCCTGAGGAACAAATAAAGCCAAATGAATTCCTGCCAGTCATGTTGGAAGGGTTTTGTTTCCCTTCAGGAGCCAGCAGAGCATCCTGACTCATCCTCTCACACCTTCCTGCTCCTGCAGTCCTGTTGAGGCAGGTTCCTGCTCTCCTGGCTCTGCCTTCTGTGTCTTTCTCCACCAGTTGTTGTTTCTCTCAGCCAGGCTGGGGCTGTCTCCTCTCTTGCAGGATGCAGACTGCATCTTTCTGAACAAGGAAGAGCTGGAGGTGAAGGTGGATCTGCTGAGGCGGCAGCTGGAGCTGTTGAAATGTGTGTTTGAGGAGGTGAGTCCCTCCTGGGCTGCTCCAGCAGCTTGAGAGCCCTCTTGGCAGGGCTCTGGGCAGCTTCATCTGGTGGAGGATGTCTCTGCTGACTGCAGGGGGCTTGGACTGGGTGAGCTTTGGAGGTCCCTTCCAACCCAGACCAGTCCAGGATTCCCTGTTGGAACTGGGTGGCCTTTAAGGTCCCTTCCAACCCAGACCTGTCCAGGATTCCCTGTTGGAACTGGGTGGCCTTTAAGGTCCCTTCCAACCCAGACCAGTCCAGGATTCCCTGTTGGAACCAGATGGCCTTTAAGGTCCCTTCCAACCCAGACCTGTTCAAGATTCCCTGTTGGAACCAGATGGTCTTCAAGGTCCATTCCAACCCAAACCAGCCCAGGATTCCCTGTTGGAACCAGATGGCCTTTAAGGTCCCTTCCAACCCAGACCAGTCCAGGATTCCATGTTGGAACTGGGTGGCCTTTAAGGTCCCTTTCAACCCAAACCAGTCCAGGATTCCCTGTTGGAACTGGGTGGCCTTTAAGGTCCCTTCCAACCCAGACCTGTCCAGGATTCCCTGTTGGAACTGGGTGGCCTTTAAGGTCCCTTCCAACCCAGACCTGTCCAAGATTCCCTGTTGGAACCAGATGGTCTTCAAGGTCCATTCCAACCCAAACCAGCCCAGGATTCCCTGTTGGAACTGGGTGGCCTTTAAGGTCCCTTCCAACCCAGACCAGTCCAGGATTCCCTGTTGGAACTGGGTGGCCTTTAAGGTCCCTTCCAACCCAAACCAGTCCAGGATTCCCTGTTGGAACTGGGTGGCCTTTAAGGTCCCTTCCAACCCAGACCAGTCCAGGATTCCCTGTTGGAACTGGGTGGCCTTTAAGGTCCCTTCCAACCCAAACCAGTCCAGGATTCCCTATTGGAACTGGGTGGTCCTTAAGGTCCCTTCCAACCTAATCCATTCTAGGATTCCCTGTTGGAACCAGATGGTCTTTAAGGTCCCTTCCAACCCAAACCAGTCCAGGATTCCCTGTTGGAACCAGATGGCCTTTAAGGTCCCTTCCAACCCAGACCAGTCCAGGATTCCCTGTTGGAACTGGGTGGCCTTTAAGGTCCCTTCCAACCCAAACCTGTCCAGGATTCCCTGTTGGAACCAGATGGTCTTCAAGGTCCCTTCCAACCCAAACCAGCCCAGGACTCCCTGTTGGATCTGGGTGGCCTTTAAGATCCATTCCAGCCCAAACCATTCTAGGATTCTGTGTTGGAACCAGATGGTCTTCAAGGTCCCTTCCAACCCAGACCAGTCCAGGACTGGGCTTTAAGGTCCCTTCCAGCCTCAACCATTCTAGGTTCCTATGGTTCTCTGTTGGAACCAGGTGGCCTTGAAGGTCTTTTCCAACCCAACCTAGTCTAGGATTCTGTGCTGGAACCAGATGGTCTTCAAGATCCTTTCCAACCCAACCCATTCTAGGATTCCCTGTTGGAACAGGAAGGCCTTCAAGGTCCCTTCCAGCCCAACCCATTCCATGGGTCTGTGTCTTACCCCAAGCCCTCAGCACCTGGCAGCCTGAGGCCCAAGGCTGATATCACATCAGCAGCACTGAGCTGGCAGCTGGGTGGTTCTCCCTTGCTTGACACAGCTCCAGGCCTGGGCTGGCTGTGTCCTACCTCTTGCCCTGAGCCAAGAGAAGAGCCCAGCCAGTTCCTCCAGCTTGCTGCTGTCTGATGAGAGAGGAAGAAGCTCCCAGCTGGATCCTGTCATTAGCAGCAGCAAAGCAGCTGAAGATGAGAGGGTGCCAAGGGTTAAGTCACTCAGGCTCCTTGCCCTTGATGTGGACAGGATTGCTGCAGGTCAGCAGGGCAGGTCAGCAGCTGGCAGGCTGCAACCCATCCAGCAGGGAGGGTTTCTGCTGAGCCAACCTGAAGGACATCTCCTGACTTGCTGGGGCCATGAGCTGGGGGGGGGGGTGGGGGGAGGTGGGAGGGGGTTGCAGCCCCACCTGAGGGCAGCTGCTGGATGCCTGCAGAGTGCAGGACTCCTTAGCTGACCAATTCCTGAGCTGCCTGGAGCAAAACAGTCACATTCCATGGGTGCCAAGGGCATCATCCTCACCTTGGCAGCCTTGGATTGGGCCCTGCTGCAGGAGCCACCTCCTTGGCACCCTGGCAGCTCTCAGTGGGAACAGATTTGAGCTGAGGGATGTGGTTGGCTTCTACTGGTGAAGGATTCATAGGATCACAGAATGGTCAAGGCTGGAAGGGACCCCAAGGATGAGGCAGTGCCACCCCCCCCTGCCACGGGCAGGGAGCCCTCCCACCACAGCAGGTTGCTCACAGCCACCTCCAGCCTGACCCTCAGCACCTCCAGGCATGAGGAGGAGGCTTCCAGCACCTCCCTGGGCAGCCTGGGCCAGGCTCTCAGCACCCTCCTGGGGAACAACTTCCTCCTCACATCCAATCTGAGTCTCCCCACTTCTAGTTGTGCTCCATCCCCCCCAGTCCTATCCCTCCCTGACAGCCTCCAAAGTCCCTCCCCAGCTTCCTGGGAGGCCACCAGCAAGGTCTGGATCTCCTCACTTCCAGTGTTTGATAACAGAGAGTACAGATTGATTCTGAAGAGGATGAAAGCAGCCACTCTGAGCTGCAAGGTGGACTGGGGGGAAGGGGTTGGAGCTGCTAGGGGCTTCTGCTCCTCTTTGCTGCTTCACCTGGCAAAGGCTTTGCTGCAGGGATGCTGCCAGGGCCACTCTTGGGACTGCTCTTAGCTGCTTCCAGGACTCCCTCTGTAAGTGGCGCTCTGCAGTGTTGGGCATCCTACAAGGCAGCAATCAAGGCCTTGTGGGAGGACTTCTGAGCTCCCCTGCATGCCTGGAATCTGGTTGCTGTGTGGCCATGGGGCTCCTGCCTTCCTTCATCCCCCAGGGGCAGGCTGGATGGGTAGAAGGCAAACGACAGCGGGGGGGTGGGGGGTGGGGGGTTGCTGTCCCGACCCTTCCTCCTTCACTGTGGAGTCTGAGGCCTGCTGAGAGCTGGCTAAAGCCTTCCCCTCCCCTGCAGGAGCGAGCCCAGGTGGACAGGCAGCTGTGTGACACCTCAGTCGTCGTGAAGATGGACAACAACCGGGACCTGGACATGGAGAGCATCATCAAGAACGTGGAGTGCTGGTACCAGGAGATCGCTCAGAAGAGCAAAGAGGAGGTCGATGCTTTCTACCAAACCAGGGTGGGTAGTGAGCAGCCAGCTGGGTGGTGCTGCCAAGCCAGCAGGCTGCAGGGCAAAGCCAACCTTGGTCTTGTTCTTGGGGGGGTTCTGCAGTTCCAGGAGCTGCAGGACAAGAGGGGGAAGTACTGCGACGACCTCCAGAGCAACAAGTGCGAGATCTCGGAGCTGACTCGCATGATCCAGAAGCTGCAGTGTGAGCTGGAGAATGCCAAGAAGCAGGTAGGAGAGCCCCAGGGGTGATGCTTCCAGGCAGGGCAGGGCCATGGAGGGCAGCTCAGCCACGGGGGGAGGGCCTCCAGCAGACTTAAGGCCTGGGGTTGGGAAGCTGAGAGAGGCTGACTGAGGGAAGGACTCCGGTGGCTGCCTCCTCTCTTTGCCACTGGGAGAGAGGATGAAGCCAGGCCCTGAATGGTCAGGACTTAGGAAGCAAAGCCTTGAGCACTCCTGCACTGTCTCCTCCCTCCCTGCCAGGTCTCCTGCCTGCAGACCTCCATCTGTGACGTGGAGCAGCGTGGGGACTGCGCCCTCAAAGATGCCCGGGAGAAGCACATTGAGCTGCAGAACGCCCTGCAGAAGGCCAAGGACGAGCTGGCTTGCATGCTGAGGGACTACCAGGAGCTGCTCAACGTCAAACTGGCCCTGGACATTGAGATTGCAACATACAAGACCCTGCTGGAGGGTGAAGAGAGCAGGTGGGTGCCAGGGACCCTCTCCCTTATCTCCTGCAGAGCAGAGACCAGAGCAATGCCAACTCCCCAGGGAGTTTTGCAGCTCTATCTTCATGGAGTCCTACAATGGCTCAGGCTGGAAGGGAGCTCAGAGCTCAGCCACTTCCAACCTCCCCACCCTGCCCAGGGACTCCTCTCAGCCAGCCCAGGATGCTCAGGGCCTCATCCAGCCTGCTCAGGGGGACAGAAGCCACAGGTCACAGACTCCTGGCATGGCTCAGCTTGGAAGGGAGCTCAGAGCTCAGCCACTTCCAACCTCCCCACCCTGCCCAGGGACTCCTCTCAGCCAGGCTCAGCTGCTCAGGGCCTCATCCAGCCTGGCCCTCAGCACCCCCAGGCAGGAGGCAGCCACAGCCTCCCTGGGCAGCCTGGGCCAGGCTCTCAGCAGCCTCCTGCTGCAGAACTTCTCCCTCAGCTCCACTCCAACCCTGCTCTGCCTCAGCTCCAAACCATTCCCCCTGGGGCTGGCTCCAGCCCCCCTCAGCCAAAGTCTCTCTGCAGCCTCCCTGCAGGATCCCTTCAGGCAGCTCTGAGCTCCCCCTGGAGCCTTCTGCCCTGCAGGCTGCCCAGCCCCAGCTCCCTCAGCCTGTGCTCCCAGCAGAGCTGCTCCAGCCCTGGCAGCCTCTCTGTGGCCTCCTCTGGCCTCCCCCCAGCAGCTCTGTGTCCTCCTGCTGCTGGGGACAGCAGAGCTGGAGGCAGGAGTGGAGGTGAGGTCCCAGCAGGGCAGGGATCTTCCCAAGCTCACAGAAACTGGGGCTGGAGAAAGAGCTGGAGGCCACAGAAGCTTCCCTTGTGCCAGCAAAAACAGTTCCTGCCCTAGGGATAGGCAGGCAGGTTCCAACAGGAGGCTCTGGGGGGGTGGATGCATGGCTGCAAGTCATGAGGAACAGCAGGCTGCTAGCTGGGGATGCTGCTGGCTCAGAGCCTGATGGCTGCTTCTCCTCTCTCCCCTAACAGGATATGTGTGGGGAACCCTGTGAGTGTCTGTAAGTATCCTCAAGGGCTCCAACCATGAGGCTCTCTCATGGAGTAGTGCCCCCCCTGTCTGTCACACCTCCCTCTGCCTCCCTCCTCCATTTCAGCCCCAGAAGAGTTTAAGCCCAGGATTCTCAACCACCTCTTAACTTCCCCCCCCCCAAAATATTCAGCTTTTGGATGGAGGGAGGGAAGCTCAAAGTCCTGATCCCTTTCCACCCTTGGAGGCAACAGTGAGGTGCCCTGGAGAAGCCAGCAGGGAATGAGGCTGGGAAAGAACCAAGCCCCAGGGAGCTGAGTGTGGGAACTGGGAGGAGAGGTGAGGGAATGTGTTGGGACATGGGGCAGGAGCTGGGAGGAGCAGGGGCTCAGATCTGCTGGACTAAGCCAGAGGGAATCAGGGCAGGGGCTTGGAGGAGCAGGGGCTCAGATCTGCTGGACTAAGCCAGAGGCAATCAGGGCAGGGGCTGGGAGGAGCAGGGGCTCAGATCTGCTGGACTAAGCCAGAGGGGATCAGGGCAGGAGCTGGGAGGAGCAGGGGCTCAGATCTGCTGGACTAAGCCAGAGGCAATCAGGGCAGGAGCTGGGAGGAGCAGGGGCTCAGATCTGCTGGACTAAGCCAGAGGGGATCAGGGCAGGGGCTGGGAGGAGCAGGGGCTCAGATCTGCTGGACAAAGCCAGAGGGAATCAGGGCAGGGGCTGGGAGGAGCAGGGGCCCAGATCTCAAAGCCTGAGGGAATCAGGGCAGGGGCTGGGAGGAGCAGGGGCTCAGATCTGCTGGACAAAGCCAGAGGGGATCAGGGCAGCAGCTGGGAGGAGCAGGGGCTCAGATCTGCTGGACTAAGCCAGAGGGGATCAGGGCAGGGGCTGGGAGGAGCAGGGGCTCAGATCTCAAAGCCTGAGGGGATCAGGGCAGGGGCTGGGAGGAGCAGGGGCTCAGATCTCAAAGCCAGAGGGGATCAGGGCAGGGGCTGGGAGGAGCAGGGGCTCAGATCTGCCGGACAAAGCCAGAGGCAATCAGGTTTGGTCTTTCTGTCACTCCTGACACAACTTTCCTTTGAGAGAGAGACCCTCTCACACTGACTCCCCGCTCCCGGGGCTGTCTTGCAGCCGTGGTCAGCAGCGGCTACAACATCCCGGAGGACTGCGGGCTGCTGGCTGCCGGCGGAGCCGCCTGCGGCTACGGCTCCCTGGGGAGGAGGTCCGGACGCCACAGCTCCCAGAACGGAGGATTCAGCTCCAGGAGCGCTGGGATCCACCCCAAGAGGGTCCTCAGCTCGGTGGCCAAGCAGTGTGTGCCGGAGGTCTACTGCCAGCCGGGAGTGGTCAGCTGCAAAGCCGGGGGGGGGTTCAGCTCCCGCAGCGGGGGGTACCCGGCCCGCACCCTCATCAGCGCCGCCAACCCCCCCTTGAATGCCAGGCTGGGGCCCTGCCAGCCCGGGGGGGTGGTCAGCTTTGGCAACCAGGGCTGTGTGGTCAGGCAGCTGGGGGGCTCCCCCGTCATGGTCGCCAGCGGCCCCGAAGTGGTGGCCTGCAACAACGGCGTGGTCCCGGGGGGCTTCGGGGTGGTCAGAGAGCCCTGCGTGGTCCCCTAGGGCCGCCAGCTGGGGAGGTGGCACAGCCAGAGAGGTTGGAGGGCAGCTCCTGCGAGGTGCAGCTCCTGCGAGGTGCAGCTCCTACCCCTGAGCCCATGCGGGACAGCTCCCTGCCCGCTAGCAGCAGCGTTTCGGTCGCCCAAACCCTTTCCTACCTTCCTTAAGCGTCGGCTAGAAACCACCCCCAGGGCTGCTTGCCAGAGTCCCCAGCCCCCCCAGAGGCATCCCCCAAGCTTCCCCAGCAGGTGCTCAGCGCTGTTGTCTAGAGGCTCACCGCTTGAAGGCTTTGCTTTGGTGTCCTGCCTTCCCCCTCTGGCTTTCCCCTGTGGCCAAGCAGCTTCCTTGCCCCCAACCTTCTTCCCTCCACAGAACTTCTTCTCCCCTTCCAGCTCTTCCCAAAGCATTTCAGACGAGAGAGGGAGGAGCTGACTTCCCCAGGAGCTTCTTGGCTCCCCTCTGTGCTGTGGAATTGCCTGGGGTTTGAGGCTTAAACTTCCAACTTCCCATCAAACCCAAACCCCAGCACCCCCAAACAGCCCTGAGCTGAAATGTTCCACAGAAGGCAAATTCCACCTTCCAAAGCCTCCTGCCACAGGCTCTGGCTGGGATTGGCTTCCAGATGCCAACCTTAGACCCTTGATTTGCTTCTGCAGGGTAGGGGGTGGCTGGTTGGAAGCCTGCTGATGCTGGAGAAGAGCTCCCCCACAGCCCCATCCCCAAGTTAGTGGTGCCCAGATTGTTGGAGTTGACCTCTTCCACCCCTCCCCGAGGTTATTGGTGCCTTGAGTTGACCTCTTCCACCCCCATGAAGTTATTGGTGCCTTCAGTTGACCTCTTCCAACCCCCCCCCCACTGATTGGTGCCTTGAGTTCACCTCTTCCACCCCCAGGAAGCTATTGGGGCCTAGAGTTGACCTCTTCCATCCCCAGGAAGTTATTGGTGTCCAAATTGTTTGAGTTGACCTCTTCTACCCCCATGAAGCTGTTGGTGCCTTGAGTTGTTGAGTTGACCTCTTCCACCCCCATGAAGCTACTGGGGCCTAGAGGAAGCTATTGGTGCCTTGAGTTGTTGAGTTGACCTCTTCCAACCCCATGAAGTTATTGGTGCCTTGAGTTGACCTCTTCCACCCCCATGAAACTATTGGGACCTAGAAGAAACTATTGGTGCCTTGAGTTGTTGAGTTGGCCTCTTCCACCCCCATGAAGCTCTTGGTGCCTTGAGGAAGCTATTGGTGCCTTGAGTTGTTGAGTTGACTTCTTCCAACCCCATGAAGCTGTTAGTGCCTTGAGTTGTTGAGTTGACCTCTTCCACCCCCATGAAGCTACTGGGGCCTAGAGGAAGCTATTGGTGCCTTGAGTTGACCTCTTCCACCCCCCACAGTTATTGGCGCCTTGAGTTGATCTCTTCCACCCCCATGAAGCTATTGGTGCCTTGAGCTGACCTCTTCCACCCCCATGAAGCTATTGGTGCCTTGAGTTGACCTCTTCCATCCCCATGAAGTTATTGGTGTCCAAATTGGTTGAATTGACCTCTCCCCCCCCCCCCGCCCCCCCAATTATTGATGCCTAGAGTTGACCTCTTCCACCCCCATGAAGCTATTGGTGCCTTAAGTTGTTGAGTTGACCTCTTCCACCCCCATGAAGCTACTGGGGCCTAGAGGAAGCTATTGGTGCCTTGAGTTGACCTCTTCCATCCCCAGGAAGTTATTGGTGTCCAAATTGTTTGAGTTGACCTCTCCCCCCCCCCCCCCCCCCAATTACTGGGGCCTAGAGTTGACCTCTTCCACCCCCATGAAGCTATTGGTGCCTTAAGTTGTTGAGTTGACCTCTTCCACCCCCATGAAGTTACTGGGGCCTAGAGTTGACCCCTTCCAACCCCATGAAGTTATTAGTGCCTTCAGTTGACCTCTTCCACCCCCACCAAGCTCTTGGTGCTCTGATTGTTTGAGTTGACCTCTTCCACCCCCATGAAGCTACTGGGGCCTAGAGGAAGCTATTGGTGTCTTGAGTTGACCTCTTCAATCCCCATGAAGTTATTGGTGTCCAAATTGGTTGAGTTAACCTCTTCCCCCCCCCCAGTTATTGGGGCCTAGAGTTGACCTCTTCCAACCCCATGAAGTTACTGGTGCCTAGAGGAAGCTATTGGTGCCTTGAGTTGTTGAGTTGACCTCTTCCACCCCCATGAAGTTATTGGTGTCCAAATTGGTTGAGTTGACCTCTTCTACCCCCATGAAGCTATTGGGGCCTAGAGGAAGCTACTGGGGTCTTGAGTTGTTGAGTTGACCTCTTCCACCCCCATGAAGCTACTGGGGCCTAGAGGAAGCTATTGGTGCCTTGAGTTGACCTCTTCCATCCCCATGAAGTTATTGGCGTCCAAATTGGTTGAGTTGACCTCTTCCACCCCCCACAGTTATTGGTGCCTTGAGTTGTTGAGTTGACCTCTTCCACCCCCATGAAGCTACTGGGGCCTAGAGGAAGCTATTGGTGCCTTGAGTTGACCTCTTCCATCCCCATGAAGTTATTGGTGTCCAAATTGTTTGAGTTGACCTCTCCCCCCCCCCCCCCAATTACTGGGGCCTAGAGTTGACCTCTTCCACCCCCATGAAGCTATTGGTGCCTTGAGTTGTTGAGTTGACCTCTTCCACCCCCATGAAGTTCCTGGGGCCTAGAGTTGACCCCTTCCAACCCCATGAAATTATTAGTGCCTTCAGTTGACCTCTTCCACCCCCACCAAGCTCTTGGTGCTCTGATTGTTTGAGTTGGCCTCTTCCACCCCCATGAAGCTACTGGGGCCTTGAGGAAGCTATTGGTGCCTTGAGTTGTTGAGTTGACCTCTTCCACCCCCATGAAGCTACTGGGGCCTAGAGGAAGCTATTGGTGCCTTGAGTTGACCTCTTCCATCCCCATGAAGCTATTGGTGTCCAAATTGGTTGAGTTGACCTCTTCCAACCCCCCACAGTTATTGGTGCCTAGAGTTGACCTCTTCCACCCCCATGAAGTTATTGGTGCCTTGGATTGACCTCTTCCACCCCCATGAAGTTATTGGGCCCTACTAGAGTTGACTTCTTCCACCCCCACCAAGCTCTTGGTGCCCTGATTGTTTGAGTTGACCTCTTCCACCCCCTCCCCATGTCCAGAGCTTCTCCCATTGGCTGCTCAAACTTCCCAGCTTTTCACTGTGCCTTCAATAAACTGCATGGAAAGTCCTCAGCTTTGGCCTCTGAGTTGTCCCTGGGTGGGGTTTGAAGAAATTCACAAATGGGGAGGAGGGGGGAGGGAGAAAACCCCAACCCCAACCCCAACCCCAAAACCTTTTTCCCCGCTCTGGTGGAGGAAGACAAAACCCAAACAGAACTTTTGGTCCTCTGGAGGCAGTTTGGAGCCTGGGGGGAGGCAGGGGAAGTCCAATGGAGGTTCTGCTGCTTTATTTGCCTCCCCAAATCCCAACCCCTCTCAGATGTTTGGTGGCCACAAACCTCTAAACCGGTTCTGAGCTCTCCCAGGTGGCCTCCACAAGAGGTTCTGAGCACTCTCAGGTGGCCTCCACAAGTTTTGAGCTCTCCCATGTGTCCTCCACAAGTTCTGAGCACTCTCAGGTGTCCTCCACCAGTTCTGAGCTCTCCCAGGTGGCCTCCACAAGAGGTTCTGAGCACTTTAGGTGTCCTCAAGTCCTGAGCTCTCTCTCTCAGGTGGCCTCCACCAGAAGTTCTGAGCTCTCCCATGTGTCCTCCACAAGTTCTGAGCTCTCTCAGGTGTCCTCCACCAGTTCTGAGCTCTCCCAGGTGGCCTCCACAAGAGGTTCTGAGCACTCCAAGGTGTCCTCAAGTTCTGAGCACTCTCAGGTGGCCTCCACAAGAGGTTCTGAGCACTCTCAGGTGTCCTCCACGAGAGGTTCTGAGCACTCTCAGGTGTCCTCCACAAGTTCTGAGCTCTCCCAGGTGTCCTCCACAAGTTCTGAGCTCTCCCAGGTGGCCTCCACAAGAGGTTCTGAGCTCTCCCAGGTGGCCTCCACAAGAGGTTCTGAGCACTCCAAGGTGTCCTCAAGTTCTGAGCACTCTCAGGTGGCCTCCACAAGAGGTTCTGAGCACTCTCAGGTGTCCTCCACAAGAGGTTCTGAGCACTCTCAGGTGTCCTCCACAAGAGGTTCTGAGCAGTCTCAGGTGTCCTCCACAAGTTCTGAGCTCTGCCAGGTGTCCACCACGAGTTCTGAGCTGTCTAAGGCATCCTCCACAAGAGGTTCTGAGCACTCCCAGGTGTCCTCCACAAGTTCTGAGCCCTCTCAGGTGTCCTCCACAAGTTCTGAGCTCTCCCGTGTGTCCTCCACAAGTTCTGAGCCCTCTCAGGTGTCCTCCACAAGTTCTGAGCTCTCCCGTGTGTCCTCCACAAGTTCTGAGCTCTCCCAGGTGACCTCCACAAGAGGTTCTGAGCACTCTAAGGTGTCCTCAAGTTCTGAGCACTCTCAGGTGTCCTCCACAAGAGGTTCTGAGCACTCTAAGGTGTCCTCAAGTTCTGAGCCCTCCCAGGTGGCATACACAAGAGGTTCTGAGCAGTCTCACGTGTCCTTCACAAGTTCTGAGCTCTCTCAGGTGTCCTCCACAAGTTCTGAGCTCTCCCAGGTGGCCTCCACAAGAGGTTCTGAGCACTCACAGGTGTCCTCCACAAGTGGTTCTGAGCACTCTCAGGTGGCCTCCACAAGAGCTTCTGAGCACTTTAGGTGTCCTCAAGTCCTGAGCTCTCTCTCTCTCAGGTGGCCTCCACCAGAAGTTCTGAGCTCTTCCATGTGTCCTCCACAAGTTCTGAGCTCTCCCAGGTGTCCTTCACAAGTTCTGAGCTCTCTCAGGTGTCCTCCACAAGTTCTGAGCTCTCCCAGGTGGCCTCCACAAGAGGTTCTGAGCACTCTCAGGTGTCCTCCACAAGAGGTTCTGAGCACTCCAAGGTGTCCTCAAGTTCTGAGCACTCTCAGGTGGCCTCCACAAGAGGTTCTGAGCACTCTCAGGTGTCCTCCACAAGAGGTTCTGAGCACTCTCAGGTGTCCTCCACAAGTTCTGAGCCCTCTCAGGTGGCCTCCACAAGTTCTGAGCTCTCCCAAGTGTCCTCCACCAGTTCTGAGCACTCTCAGGTGTCCCCCACCAGAAGTTTTCCACCCTGCAGCTTCCTCCCCTGCTGCAACCTCAGAGGGACAGACCTGGGTCCTTCCATGCTGCAGCAGCTGGGTTGAAGATGCCAGCAGTGACCTCCTGGGCTCGGTGGGGTTGTGGGCAGGGCTGTGGGTTTCAGACTGAGAGGTCTTGAGTGGCATTAGGGGAGACAGGAAGGGACATCCCTTGGTGGGGATCAGCCTCTCATGGAGCCACAGATCTGGGCTGGAAGAGGCCTTGAAGCTCATCCAGCTCCAACCCCTCTGGGCTCGGTCTGAGGTTTGAAGCCTCCCACGGCCAGCTCAGCACCACGGCCACAACCCCAGCCCAGCACTGCCATGGGATGATTCAGCTGGCCAGAGACAGGCACCTATGGAGCAGGAGATGCCCCAAGCTCTGGGGCCTGCTTCCATCAGCTCTCTCCTGGCTCTGCAGGCAGCCTGGGGCCAGGGGCGTTGGAGCAGGAGGGAGCAGACCTCACCCTGCCAGCCGCCTCCACAGCCACCCTGCTGCCTTCACAGGCATCATTAGCACCCCGAAGTTCTTCCTGTCTCCAGCACATGAAGGATTCCAGGGCACAAGGCAGCACTCAGTTCCTGGCTCTCCCAGGGCCAGGCTCTAATTGCCACCTAGGAAAAGCAAAAGAATGAAAGCAAAGGTGACAATTAGAGAGGCAAAGGAAGAGGCTGCTCAGCACCTTTGGGGAGGGCAGGAGGTGGCTGTGCTGGGCCAAGATTAGAGACTGGTTCAGAGAGCCATGGAATGGGTCTGGGTTGGGAGGGAGCTCAGAGCTCAGCCAGCTCCAAGCCCCTGCCATGCCCAGGGACACCTCCCCCCAGCCCAGGCTGCTCAGGGCCTCATCCAGCCTGGCCCTCAGCACCTCCAGGCAGGAGGCAGCCACAGCCTCCCTGGGCAGCCTGTGCCAGGCTCTCCCCAGCCTCACTTCCTCCTCTCCACTCTCAATCTCTCCTCTCCCAGCTCCAATCCATCTCCCCTCACCCTGCCCCTCCCAGCCCTTGTCCCAGCTCCCTCCCCAGCTCTCCTGGAGTCTCTTCAGCTCCTGGAAGCTGCTCTGAGCTCTCCCTGCAGCCTTCCCCAGGCTCCACAGCCCCAAGCCTCCCAGCCTGGCCCCACAGGGGAGGCTCTGCAGCCTCTGCTGAGCTGAGCAGAACAGAGCAGGGCTGAGCTGAACAGAACAGAGCAGAGCTAAGCTGAGCTGAGCAGAACAGAACAGAGCAGAGCTGAGCTGAGCAGAACAGAACAGAGCAGAGCTGAGCTGAGCTGAGCAGAGCTGAGCAGGACAGAGCTGAGCGAAGCTGAGCTGAGCAGAGTTGAGCAGAGCAGAACAGAACAGAGCAGAGCAGAGCTGAGCTGAGCTGAGCAGAGCAGAACAGAACAGAGCAGAGCTGAGCTGAGCAGAACAGAGCAGAGCTGAGCTGAGCAGAGCAGAACAGAACAGAGCAGGGCTGAGCAGAGCAGAGCAGAGCTGAGCTGAGCTGAGCAGAGTTGAGCAGAACAGAGCTGAGCTGAGCTGAGCTGAGCTGAGCTGAACAGAGCTGAGCTGAGCTGAGCTGAGCTGACCTGAGCAGAGCTGAACAGAGCAGGACAGAGCTGAGCAGAGCTGAGCAGAGCTGAGCTGAGCAGAGCTGAGCAGTGCAGTGCAGAGCAGAATAGAACTGAGCAGAGCAGAGCAGAACTGAGCTGAGCTGAGCAGAGCAGAGCTGAGCAGAGCAGAGCTGAGCAGAATAGAGCTGAGCTGAGCTGAGCTGAGCAGAGCAGAGCAGAGCTGAGCAGTGCAGTGCAGAGCAGAATAGAACTGAGCAGAGCAGAGCAGAGCTGAGCTGAGCTGAGCAGAGCAGAGCTGAGCAGAGCAGAGCTGAGCAGAGCAGAGCAGAGCAGAATAGAGCTGAGCTGAGCTGAGCTGAGCAGAGCAGAGCTGAGCTGAGCTGAGCAGAGCAGAGCAGAGCAGCAGAACCTTCTCCCTCTCTGCTTTCATCCAACCTGGTCCAGCTGTGTGAGGCTCAGGCTGGGGGAGGAGGTCAGGCCTGCACCCAGGCTCCTTTCTCCAGGAGGAAACCTCCTTCAGCACTTGGTAGAAGCCTTTGAGTGGCACAGGCAGGGGAGATGGAGCCCAGCTGGGGGGGGGGCTGAGCTTTATGAAGCCCCACTTGCAATTGCCACTTGGGAGCAGGGTGAGGCCAGGGCTGGGAGTCCCTGCTGAGGCATCAGCCGGCTCCAGCTCACTGCCTGAACGTCAGCAGGTCCTTGGGTGCCTCCCAGGTGTCACCCTGGGCCGTGGGCAGGTGGCTTGCACAGGATGGCTGCCCAGGGACCACTCAGGCTCCAGCTTTGGGCTTCCCTTGTGGCCTTCCCTCTGCAAGCCGTAGCCAGGGCGGCTCAGCTTGGCCCTGCTTCAGAGGCCACTTTTCCCTGCCTTTTATGCTGGAGAAGGAGGAGGTGGAGAAAGCCACAGCTGGGGGGACCTGGGGTTAGTCCCTCAGGTCTCAACCAGTTGGTCTTGCCCCAGCTTTGCATTCCCAGCCTGCCCCTGGGGGGCTTCCAGAGCCTTCCCCCCTCCTGACCATTCCAGTCGGGACAGCAAGGTGGCCTCAGATCAGAGGGGACAGAGGCTTGGGCTGTTGGTTGCTTCACCCTTTTGCCCCAGGGCTGAGCTGGAGACAGGAGTCTGCAGCAGCTTCCTGACATTAGCACCGAGGCAGCTTCTCCCTCCCCAGCCCAGGAAGCAGTTGGTGGCTGCCTCATTTGGCTGGCAGAATTCCTTGCCTCGGAGTGGCCTCAGTCATGCAGAGAAGAAAGGGAGATGATGCTACCTGCTCCAAAACAAGGGCAGCTCCTTTCCTCCTCCTGCTGCAGCCAACACCCAGACCTCCTGAGCTGGAATTTCAGCAGACCAGAGGAGGAAGATGAAGGCTGAGAGCTGAGGTCCTGCTGCCTGGGCTGGGGGGGAGGGGTGAGGAGAGCCTCAGCGGCTCCCAGGAGCTGAAAGGCAAAGTCCTGCACCGGGCCTGGGGCAGCCCTCAGCACCACTGCAGGCTGGGAGGTGGTGGAAAAGGATGTTGGGGGATGCTGGATGGAGGAGCAGCTGGGCAGGAGCCAGCAGTGGGCACTGGCAGCACAGGAGGCCAGGGGCAGCCTGGGCTGCAGCCAGAGCAGGGTGGCCAGAGAGGGAAGAGAGAGGATCCTGCCCCTCTGCCGTGCCCTGGGGAGACCTCCCCTGCAGGGCTGGGGCCAGCTCTGGTGCCCACAGCACAGGAGGGACCTGGAGCTGCTGGAGAGGGTTTCCCTAAGATTCAAGCAGCTGAAGGAGTGAGCCCTGCCTGCTGGAATCCCTGTGGGAAGTGCTCTGCAGGATCCCATCTGCACAGATCCCTGGCAGCCTGGACACACTGAGACAGCCCTGAGCTTAGCTCTGGTGCCCACAGCACAGGGAGGGCCTGGAGCTGCTGGAGAGGGTTTCCCTGATCCTGGCAGCCTGGACACACTGAGACAGCCCTGAGCTTGGCTCTGAGACCCCCAGCACAGGAGGGACCTGGAGCTGCTGGAGAGGGTTTCCCTGATCCTGGCAGCCTGGACACACTGAGACAGCCCTGAGCTTAGTTCTGGGACCCCCAGCACAGGAGGGACCTGGAGCTGCTGGAGAGGGTTTCCCTGATCCTGGCAGCCTGGACACACTGAGACAGCTCTGAGCTTAGATCTGGGACCCCCAGCACAGGAAGGACCTGGAGATACTGGAGAGGGTTTCCCTGATCCTGTCCTGGCAGGCTGGACACACTGAGACAGCCCTGAGCTTGGCTCTGGTGCCCACAGCACAGGAGGGACCTGGAGAAGATGGAGAGGCTTTCCCTAACCCTGGCAGCCTGGGCACACTGAGACAGCCCTGAGCTTAGCTCTGTGGTCCCACAGCACAGGAAGGACCTGGAAATGATGGATAGGGTTGCCCTAATCCTGGCAGCCTGGACACACTGAGACAGCCCTGAGCTTAGCTCTGGTGCCCACAGCACAGGAAGGACCTGGGGCTGCTGGAGAGGGTTTCCCTAATCCTGGCAGCCTGGACACACTGAGACAGCCCTGAGCTTGGCTCTGGTGCCCACAGCACAGGAGGGACCTGGGGCTGCTGGAGAGGGTTGTCCTAACCCTGGCAGTCTGGACACACTGAGACAGCCCTGAGCTTAGCTCTGGTGCCCACAGCACAGGAGGGACCTGGAGCTGCTGGAGAGGGTTTCCCTAAGATTCAAGGAGCTGAAGGAGTGAGCCCTGCCTGCTGGAATCCCTGTGGGAAGTGCTCTGCAGGATCTCATCTGCACAGATCCCTGGCAGCCTGGACACACTGAGACAGCCCTGAGCTTAGCTCTGGTGCCCATAGCACAGGAGGGACCTGGAGCTGCTGGAGAGGGTTGCCCTAACCCTGGCAGCCTGGACACACTGAGACAGCCCTGAGCTTAGCTCTGGGACCCCCAGCACAGGAAGGACCTGGAGCTGCTGGAGAGGCTCCAGAGGAGGCCACCAAGAGGAGCAGAGGCTGCAGAGCCTCCCCTGTGGGACCAGGCTGTGGAGGCTGGAGAAGAGGAGAAGGCTGCAGGGAGGCTCCAGGGTTGTTATCACCTCCCTGATTCCTCTGTTCTCCTTCCTGCCAGCACAGCAGGGAGGCAGCCAAGGAGGTGTCCCTGTGGCCAGGGAGATAGGGAACCTCAGGTTGTGTTTTCAGCCCAGCCCCTGCCGCCTGAGGAGCTGGGTGGGCACTGCTGGGTGGGAAGGAATGATCCCCACAGAGCTGCCACGGAGCACAGGGTGGATTAGCAGGGGGAAGAAATTAGGCAGCAATTAGTTCCTGCCCTGAACACTCAGCCCTGGCAGCCAGGCAGCTCCACAGTCCAGCCCAGAGTCAGCAGCAGGTTGGCTCTTCTGATGTGGTCACTGTCAGACAGGGGAGGGAGGGGGAAGGCCTTAGTCAAAGACCTCAGCTGGAAAAGGAAGGGGGGAGAGAGAAGGAGGAAGGAGTCCTTGGGCTTGTGGGGCAGTGGGGTGAGGATTCTCCACCTCTCTGGGTAGAAGCAAGAGAGGCTCAGAGGATCTTTGACTTCTCTGGGTTGGAGAAGCCCTCTGAGGTCATCCAGAGCAACATCAACCCAACCATGGCCACCAAACCACAGCCACCAGAGCCATGGCCACAGGGGGCTGGAGCACCTCCAGGGATGGAGACTCCACCAGCACCTCCCTGGGCAGCCTGGGCCAGGCCCTGACCACTCTGCAGGGCAGAAATTGTTCCTCAGGGCCAAGCTGAGCCTGGCCTGGGGGCAGCCTGAGGTCATCTCCTCTGGTCCTGGCCCTTGGCCCCAGAGCCCAACCCAACCCCTCCATGGCCACCAAGCCATGGCCACAGGGGGCTGGAAGCCCTCCAGGGATGGAGACTCCACCAGCACCTCCCTGGGCAGCCTGGGCCAGGCTTGCAGAACCCTTCCAGGGGAGAAGTTTCTCCTCAGGGCCAAGCTGAGCCTGCCCTGGGGCAGCCTGAGGCCATCTCCTCTTGTGCCATCACTTAGGGCAGGAGGTCTCAGCCCCTCCCTGGCTCCAGGCTCCTCTCAGGCACTTGCAGGGAGCCAGGAGGTCTCCCCTCAGCCTCCTCTCCTCCAGCCTCAACCCCCCCAGAGCTCCCTCAGCTGCTCCTCCCCCCCCAGCCCTCTCCCCCAGCCCCTTCCCCAGCTCCCTTTGCCTTTCCCTGGCCCTGCTGCAGCCCTCAAAGTCTTCCTGGGAGCCAGTGGCCAAATGCTGAGCAGAAAGAGCTGGAAGCAGAGCCCTTTGCAGCCATCAGGGGCAGGTTTGCCCCAGCAGCAGGATCTGAGCCCAGAGCCGTTCCTGGGTTCAATATTTCCTCTCAAGACAATCCCAGGCTGCCCAGGAAGGTGCTTGGGATCCCAGCTCCAGGGTGAGGCTCAGGAGGGCTCTGAGCAGCCTGCCCTAGCTGAGGATGTCCCTGCTGACTGCAGAGGGGGTTGGACTGGGGGGACCTGGGGAGGTCCCTTCCAACCCAGAGCACTCTGTGCTTCATGCCAGCCCTCCTCCTTCCCCCCTGTAGTTCAACCCAGCTGAAAGATGCCTGCCCCAGGCTGCCCAGGGGGGTGGTGGTGGAGTCCCCATGCCTGGAGGGGGTCCCAAGCCCTGTGGCCATGGCTCTTGTGGCCAGGGTTTGGTGGCCATGGTGGGGTTGGGTTGAGGTTGGCCTGGATGGTCTCAGAAGGCTTTTCCTAGCATGAGGCTGCAGGAGTGGTCAGGGATTGGCCCAGGCTGCTCAGGGAGGTGCTGGTGGAGTCCCCATGCCTGGAGGGGCTCCAGACCCCTGTGGCCATGGCACTGGGGGCCAGGGTTTGGTGACCAGGGAGGGGTTGGGTTGCTGCTTGGCCTGGATGCTCTTGGAGGCCTCTTCCAAACCTCCCTGACTTGGTGCTGCCAGTGCTGTGCTCACTCCCTGGACAATGCTGCTGGGGCTGGAAGCCCTGAGGGACCTTGAAGCCATTGGTAGGCTGAGGCAGAGACTGGGAGGACATCAGAGGAGTTCCCCTCAGGAGGAGGTGAGACTCCATCACTTTCCTTCTGAGCTCCAGCCTCCACCCCCCCCAGAGCTCCCTCAGCTGCTCCTCACACTGCAGGACCCTGCTGGGTTTTACTCTCCCCCTGCTTGCCCACAAATCCTTTCCTTCCAAGGTGACTTTGGGGGAGAGACCTCTCCTGTCCTGGGCTGCTTCAGCCCAGCTGCACTGGGGAGAACCTGGGGGGGGGAAGTTCTGAGCTGGTTTCTTCCCTCCATCAGTGTCAGACTCTCCTCCCAAGGAGCAAAGGGAAGAGGGAAGAGCCCCAAGCTGCCCCAGGGGAGGTTTAGGTTGGAACAAGGTCCTCAGGGAGGTGGTGGAGTGTCCCCCCCCCCCCCCATCCCCTGAGGAGTTTCAGAGAGATTGGAACAGGCTGCCCAGGGAGGCTGTGGGTGTGCAGGGGGGGATCAAAGTGGCAGCCACCAAAGTCTTTCATTCAGGGTGCAGGGGAAGAGGGAAGTTGGAGTTGGTCATCTCCCAGGGGGAGGTTTAGGCTGGAGAGGAGGAAGACATCAGAGTGAGAGCTTAGAGAAGGCTCCCAGCAGCTGAAGAGGCTCCAGGAGAGCTGGGCAGGGAGCTGGGATGAGGGCTGGGAGGGGCAGGGTGAGGGGAGATGGATTGGAGCTGGGAGAGGAGAGATTGAGAATGGAGAGGAGGAAGTGAGGCTGGGGAGAGCCTGGCACAGGCTGCCCAGGGAGGCTGTGGCTGCTCCATCCCTGGGGGTGCTGAGGGCCAGGCTGGATGAGGCTGTGAGCAACCTGCTCCCCTGTGGGGCCAGGCTGGGAGGGTTGGGGCTGTGCAGCCTGGAGAAGAGAAGGCTGCAGGGAGAGCTCAGAGCAGCTGCCAGGAGCTGAAGAGGCTCCAGGAGAGCTGGGGAGGGACTTGGGACAAGGGGCAGGGTGAGGGGAGATGGATTGGAGCTGGGAGAGGAGAGATTGAGAGTGGAGAGGAGGAAGTGAGGCTGGGGAGAGCCTGGCACAGGCTGCCCAGGGAGGCTGTGGCTGCTCCATCCCTGGAGGTGCTGAGGGCCAGGCTGGATGAGGCCCTGAGCAGCCTGGGCTGGGGGGAGGTGTCCCTGGGCAGGGCAGGGGCTTGGAGCTGGCTGAGCCTTGAGCTCCCTTCCAACCCTTCTGTGATTCTCTGGGCTGTGCTGCTGGGGGCCATGGCTTGGCAGCAGACTTGCTTGGGCTGCCTGCTCTCAAAGGTCCTTCCCACCCCAAGCCCCTTCCAGGGCTCTCCAGGAGGTCTTCTCCCCCCAGGGCACAGCCCAGCAGGTGGAACTTGCCCTCTGCACTCCTCCTGGGCTTGTGCCCCTGAGGAGGCTGCAGGACAGCTCCCCAGCACAGCCCAGAGGATCCAAGAGGCTGCTGAGAAGCAAGGCAGGGAGGCCCCAGCCCAGCCAGCCATGCAAAGCAGCTGCCTGGCTGAGTGTGACCTGCTGGCTGCCCCAGGAGCTGGCTGCAGCACGGCAGAGCCCCCAGGGCAGGGTGGCTGCGAGGAGGCAGGAGCTGGAGTGGCTGAGGTGTGTCTGAAGAGGCAGCAGTCCCCACCCTGGCTGTCCAGAGGGAAATGCAGGCTCAGGGCTTTAGCTCTGTTCCTGGAAACACCCTGAGCTGCAGCACAGCCCAGGGGCAGCCCAGCCAGAGCTGGGCTTGGGAGCTGGAGCTGCTGGCACCGAGCTGTGTGCTGCCCTGGGCTCACCTGAGGGCAGGGATCCAGCCCAGAGGGAGCCAGCAGCAGCACAAGGCAGCTCCTTCGGATTGCATCCAGCTCTGCTGTCCCAGGTCCCCAGCTCTGCTGCCCCAGGTCCCCAGCTCTGTGTCCCCAGCTCAGCTCTGCTGTCCCCAGCCCCCAGCTCTGTGTCCCCAGCCCAGCTCTGTGTCCCCAGCCCCCAGCTCTGTGTCCCCAGCCCAGCTCTGTGTCCCCAGCCCCCAGCTCTGTGTCCCCAGCTCAGCTCTGCTGTCCCCAGCCCCCAGCTCTGTGTCCCCAGCCCCCAGCTCTGCTGTCCCAGGTCCCCAGCTCTGCTGTCCCAGGTCCCCAGCTCTGCTGCCCCAGGTCCCCAGCTCTGTGTCCCCAGCTCAGCTCTGCTGTCCCCAGCCCCCAGCTCTGTGTCCCCAGCCCAGCTCTGTGTCCCCAGCTCAGCTCTGCTGTCCCCAGCCCCCAGCTCTGTGTCCCCAGCTCAGCTCTGTGTCCCCAGCCCCCAGCTCTGTGTCCCCAGCTCAGCTCTGTGTCCCCAGCCCAGCTCTGCTGCCCCAGGTCCCCAGCTCTGTGTCCCCAGCTCAGCTCTGTGTCCCCAGCTCAGCTCTGTGTCCCCAGCCCCCAGCTCTGTGTCCCCAGCTCAGCTCTGTGTCCCCAGCCCAGCTCTGTGTCCCCAGCTCAGCTCTGTGTCCCCAGCCCCCAGCTCTGTGTCCCCAGCCCCCAGCTCTGTGTCCCCAGTCCCCAGCTCTGTGTCCCCAGCCCAGCTCTGTGTCCCCAGCTCAGCTCTGTGTCCCCAGCCCAGCTCTGTGTCCCCAGCCCCCAGCTCTGTGTCCCCAGCTCAGCTCTGTGTCCCCAGCCCCCAGCTCTGCTGTCCCAGGTCCCCAGCTCTGTGTCCCCAGCTCAGCTCTGTGTCCCCAGCCCAGCTCTGTGTCCCCAGCTCAGCTCTGTGTCCCCAGCCCAGCTCTGTGTCCCCAGCTCAGCTCTGCTGTCCCCAGCCCTGCTGTCCCCAGCTGCAGGAGGACACAGAGCTGCTGGGGGGAGGCCAGAGGAGGCCCCAGAGAGGCTGCCAGGGCTGGAGCAGCTCTGCTGGGAGCACAGGCTGAGGGAGCTGGGGCTGGGCAGCCTGCAGGGCAGAAGGCTCCAGGGGGAGCTCAGAGCTGCCTGAAGGGATCCTGCAGGAAGGCTGCAGAGAGACTTAGGCTGAGGGGAGCTGGAGCCAGCCCCAGGGGGAATGGTTTGGAGCTGAGGCAGAGCAGGGCTGGAGTGGAGCTGAGGGAGAAGTTCTGCAGCAGGAGGCTGCTGAGAGCCTGGCCCAGGCTGCCCAGGGAGGCTGTGGCTGCCTCCTGCCTGGGGGTGCTGAGGGCCAGGCTGGATGAGGCCCCTGAGCAGCTGAGCCTGGCTGAGAGGAGTCCCTGGGCAGGGTGGGGAGGTTGGAAGTGGCTGAGCTCTGAGCTCCCTTCCAGCCTGAGCCATCCCAGGGCTCCCCAGCAGGGCTGCTGTGATCACTGCCCATGGGAACAAACCTCCCACTGCCACTCTCCAGGTGGGGAATCCTCTGCCCACCCCCGAGGCTGGCTGGCCAGGGGCCAGCTGGGTGGGTGGATTTCTCCTGGGGCAGGCTGAAGGGAGGCTCAGGGAATGCCTGAGTGGTGAATCACTGCAGGCCAGGCTCTGGCTGCAGGATGCTGCACTCCCAGGGCACAATTGGTGCCCGAGGGGGATGCAGAGGAGGGGCCCTGGCTCTGCACTGCTGCCTCCTGCAACCCCTGGGCGCTGCAATGCCTCCACCCCCCCGGGAATGGGCAGCTGGAGGGACAAGGGCAGCACCAGCAGCCCCTGAGCTGGACAGAGCTGGGGGCAGAGCAGCCCCCAGGGCTTTGCACCGCTCATGAGGGACCCAGCAGAAGGCCAGAGGCATCCTGGCCTGGCTCAGCAGTGGAGGGCAGCAGGGCTGGGCAGGAGCTTGGTCCCTTCTGCTCTGCACTGGGGAGGCCACACCACAAAGCCTGGGGTCAGGTTTGGGTCCCTCACTGCCAGGGGGACCTGGAGGGGCTGGAGCAGGGCCAGAGGAGAGCAAGCAAGCTGGGGAAGGGGCTTGAACACAGCTGCTGTGAGGAGCAGCTGAGGGGCCTGGAGGGGCTCAGAAGAGGAGGTTGAGGGAGAGAACTCTTCCCCCTCTGCAGCTCCCTCCAAGGAGGCTGCAGCCAGCTGGGGGTTGAGCTCCTCTCACATCCACCAAGGAAAAGAGGAGAAGAGGAGGACAGGCAGGGCTAGAGCAGGGCCAGGGAAGGGCAGTGAAGATGAGGAAGGGTCTGGAGCACAACTGAGAGGCCTGGGGGGGGGGTTGATCTTCAGAAGAGGCTGGGGGAGACCTCATTGCTTCTACAACTCCCTCCAAGGAGGCTGGAGCCAGCTGGGGGTTGGGCTCCTCTCACAGGCAACAAGAGGGAGATGGCCTCAAGGTGTCCCCAGGGCAGGTTGAGGTTGGCCATGAGGAACAATTTCTCCCCAGGCACTGGCCCAGGGAGGTGGTGGAGTCCCCATGCCTGGAGGGGTTCCAGAGGCTCCTGGCTGTGGTGCTGAGGGCTGTGGAGCTGAGGGCTGTGGAGCTGAGGGCTGTGGTGCTGAGGGCTGTGGAGCTGAGGGCTGTGGTTCAGTGCTGGGGGCTCAGCAGCAGTGGTGGTGCTGTGAGGCTGGGGGTGAGTGGCTGGGCTGGAGGCTCTCCAAGGGCTCTTCCAGCCTCAGCAGCTCCATGGGTCCAGGCTGCTCACCTGCTGAATCCCTTTGCACAAGAGCAGTGCAACAGAACTGGAAGTGGGGAGACTCAGCTTGGCTGTGAGGAGACTCAGCTTGGCTGTGAGGAAGAAGTTGTTCCCCAGGAGGGTGCTGAGAGCCTGTCCCAGGCTGCCCAGGGAGGTGCTGGAAGCCTCCTCCTCATCCCTGGAGGTGCTGAAGGCCAGGCTGGAGGTGGCTGTGAGCAACCTGCAGTGGTGTGAGGGCTCCCTGCCCATGGCAGAGGGCTGAGACTGGCTGAGCCTTGAGCTCCCTTCCAGCCCTGCCTGATTCCAAGAGCACAGCTGCCAGCTCTGGGGGAGCCCAGATGCTGACCTCAGATAGTGCCTTGCCCAGGACCTCTGCCAGCTCCCTTGCAAAGGGCTGCTTTGAGAGCAGAGGAAGTGCTGCCAGGGCACAAAGCAGGCAGCTGGGAGGGGGAAGCAGCGAAACCTCTCACATTTGAAGGTGCTTTTCCAGTTTGGGGGGCAAGGAGAGAGGGTTGGGGGCAAGGAGAGAGGATTGGGGTCAAGGAGAGAGGATTGGGGTCAAGGAAAGAGGACTGAGGGTGAGGAGAGAGGATTTGGGTTGAGGAGAGAGGATTGGGGTCAAGGAGAGAGGATTGGGGTCAAGGAAAGAGGATTGGGGTCAAGGAGAGGGAATTGGGGTCAAGGAAAGAGGACTGAGGGTGAGGAGAGAGGTTTTGGGTTGAGGAGAGAGGATTGGGGTCAAGGAGAGAGGATTGGGGTCAAGGAGAGAGGATTGGGGTCAAGGAGAGAGGATTGGGGTCAAGGAGAGAGTGTTGGGGTCAAGGAGAGGGAATTGGGGTCAAGGAAAGAGGACTGAGGGTGAGAAGAGAGGATTTGGGTTGAGGAGAGAGAATTGGGGTCAAGGAGAGAGGATTGGGGTCAAGGAAAGAGGACTGAGGGTGAGGAGAGAGGATTTGGGTTGAGGAGAGAGGATTGGGGTCAAGGAAAGAGGACTGAGGGTGAGGAGAGAGGATTTGGGTTGAGGAGAGAGGATTGGGGTCAAGGAAAGAGGACTGAGGGTGAGGAGAGAGGATTTGGGTTGAGGAGAGAGGATTGGGGTCAAGGAGAGAGGATTGGGGTCAAGAAAGGAGGACTGGGATCAAGAAAGAAGGATTGGGGTCATGGAAAGAGGACTTGGGCCAAGGAAAGAGGAGAAATCCTTTCCTCTGAGGGTGCTGAGACACTGGAAGGGGTCTCCTAGAGAAGCTGTGGACACCTCATGCCTGGATGTCCTTATGACCAGGCAGGATGAGGCCTTCAGCAACTTGGGCTGGTGGAAGGTGTCCCTGCCCATGCAACTGCAGGAACTCTGAGGTCCTTCCCCTGGATGCTCTCTGAGCTCCCTCCCTGGATGCTCTCTGAGGTCCTTCCCTGGATGCTCTCTGAGCTCCCTCCCTGAATGCTCTCTGAGGTCCTTCCCTGGATGCTCTCTGAGGTCCTTCCCCTGGATGCTCTCTGAGGTCCTTCCCTGGATGCTCTCTGAGCTCCCTCCCTGGATGCTCTCTGAGGTCCCTCCCTGGATGCTCTCTGAGCTCCCTCCCTGGATGCTCTCTGAGGTCCTTCCCTGGATGCTCTCTGAGGTCCTTCCCTGGATGCTCTCTGAGCTCCCTCCCTGGATGCTCTCTGAGGTCCTTCCCTGGATGATCTCTGAGCTCCCTCCCTGGATGCTCTCTGAGGTCCTTCCCCTGGATGCTCTCTGAGGTCCTTCCCTGGATGATCTCTGAGCTCCCTCCCTGGATGCTCTCTGAGGTCCTTCCCTGGATGCTCTCTGAGGTCCCTCCCTGGATGCTCTCTGAGCTCCCTCCCTGGATGCTCTCTGAGGTCCTTCCCCTCGATGCTCTCTGAGCTCCTTCCCTGGATGCTCTCTGAGGTCCTTCCCTGGAAGATCTCTGAGGTCCTTCCCTGGATGCTCTCTGAGCTCCCTCCCTGGATGCTCTCTGAGCTCCTTCCCTGGATGCTCTCTGAGGTCCTTCCCTGGATGCTCTCTGAGCTCCCTCCCTGGATGCTCTCTGAACTCCCTCCCTGGATGCTCTCTGAGGTCCTTCCCTGGATGCTCTCTGAGCTCCCTCCCTGGATGATCTCTGAGGTCCTTCCCTGGATGCTCTCTGAGCTCCCTCCCTGGATGCTCTCTGAGGTCCTTCCCTGGATGCTCTCTGAGCTCCCTCCCTGGATGCTCTCTGAGGTCCTTCCCTGGATGCTCTCTGAGCTCCCTCCCTGGATGCTCTCTGAGGTCCTTCCCTGGATGCTCTCTGAGCTCCCTCCCTGGATGCTCTCTGAGGTCCTTCCCTGGATGCTCTCTGAGCTCCCTCCCTGAATGCTCTCTGAGCTCCCTCCCTGGATGCTCTCTGTGCTCCTTCCCTGGATGCTCTCTGAGATCCCTCCCTGGATGCTCTCTGAGGTCCCTCCCTGGATGATCTCTGAGCTCCCTCCCTGGATGATCTCTGAGCTCCTTCCCTGGATGCTCTCTGAGCTCCTTCCCTGGATGATCTCTGAGCTCCTTCCCTGGATGCTCTCTGAGCTCCTTCCCTGGATGCTCTCTGAGCTCCCTCCCTGGATGCTCTCTGAGGTCCTTCCCTGGATGCTCTCTGAGGTCCTTCCCTGGATGCTCTCTGAGCTCCCTCCCTGGATGCTCTCTGAGGTCCTTCCCTGGATGCTCTCTGAGCTCCCTCCCTGGATGCTCTCTGAGGTCCTTCCCCTGGATGCTCTCTGAGGTCCTTCCCTGGATGATCTCTGAGCTCCCTCCCTGGATGCTCTCTGAGGTCCTTCCCTGGATGCTCTCTGAGGTCCCTCCCTGGATGCTCTCTGAGCTCCCTCCCTGGATGCTCTCTGAGGTCCTTCCCCTCGATGCTCTCTGAGCTCCTTCCCTGGATGCTCTCTGAGGTCCTTCCCTGGAAGATCTCTGAGGTCCTTCCCTGGATGCTCTCTGAGCTCCCTCCCTGGATGCTCTCTGAGCTCCTTCCCTGGATGCTCTCTGAGGTCCTTCCCTGGATGCTCTCTGAGCTCCCTCCCTGGATGCTCTCTGAACTCCCTCCCTGGATGCTCTCTGAGGTCCTTCCCTGGATGCTCTCTGAGCTCCCTCCCTGGATGATCTCTGAGGTCCCTCCCTGGATGCTCTCTGAGCTCCCTCCCTGGATGCTCTCTGAGGTCCTTCCCCTCGATGCTCTCTGAGCTCCCTCCCTGGATGCTCTCTGAGGTCCCTCCCTGGATGCTCTCTGAGGTCCCTCCCTGGATGCTCTCTGAGCTCCCTCCCTGGATGCTCTCTGAGGTCCCTCCCTGGATGCTCTCTGAGGTCCCTCCCTGGATGCTCTCTGAGCTCCCTCCCTGGATGCTCTCTGAGGTCCCTCCCTGGATGCTCTCTGAGCTCCCTCCCTGGATGCTCTCTGAGGTCCCTCCCTGGATGATCTCTGAGGTCCTTCCCTGGATGCTCTCTGAGCTCCCTCCCTGGATGCTCTCTGAGGTCCCTCCCTGGATGCTCTCTGAGCTCCTTCCCTGGATGCTCTCTGAGCTCCCTCCCTGAATGCTCTCTGAGCTCCCTCCCTGGATGCTCTCTGTGCTCCTTCCCTGGATGCTCTCTGAGATCCCTCCCTGGATGCTCTCTGAGGTCCCTCCCTGGATGATCTCTGAGCTCCCTCCCTGGATGATCTCTGAGCTCCTTCCCTGGATGCTCTCTGAGCTCCTTCCCTGGATGATCTCTGAGCTCCCTCCCTGGATGCTCTCTGAGGTCCTTCCCTGGATGCTCTCTGAGCTCCCTCCCTGGATGATCTCTGAGGTCCCTCCCTGGATGATCTCTGAGCTCCCTCCCTGGATGATCTCTGAGGTCCTTCCCCTGGATGCTCTCTGAGCTCCTTCCCTGGATGCTCTCTGAGGTCCTTCCCTGGATGATCTCTGAGCTCCCTCCCTGGATGCTCTCTGAGGTCCCTCCCTGGATGCTCTCTGAGGTCCTTCCCTGGATGCTCTCTGAGCTCCCTCCCTGGATGCTCTCTGAGCTCCCTCCCTGGATGCTCTCTGAGCTCCCTCCCTGGATGCTCTCTGAGCTCCCTCCCTGGATGCTCTCTGAGGTCCTTCCCCTGGATGCTCTCTGAGGTCCCTCCCTGGATGCTCTCTGAGCTCCCTCCCTGGATGCTCTCTGAGCTCCCTCCCTGGATGCTCTCTGAGCTCCCTCCCTGGATGCTCTCTGAGGTCCTTCCCCTGGATGCTCTCTGAGCTCCCTCCCTGGATGCTCTCTGAGGTCTTTCCCTGGATGCTCTCTGAGGTCCTTCCCTGGATGCTCTCTGAGGTCCCTCCCTGGATGCTCTCTGAGGTCTTTCCCTGGATGCTCTCTGAGGTCCTTCCCCTGGATGCTCTCTGAGCTCCCTCCCTGGATGCTCTCTGAGGTCTTTCCCTGGATGCTCTCTGAGGTCCTTCCCTGGATGATCTCTGAGGTCTTTCCCTGGATGATCTCTGAGGTCCTTCCCTGGATGCTCTCTGAGCTCCCTCCCTGGATGCTCTCTGAGGTCCTTCCCCTGGATGGTGTCTGAGGACCCTCCCCTGGGTGCCTTCCCCCCAGCCCATCCCAGGCTTCTGTGATTGATTGCAAGTGAGCAGCAGGCTCTGATCCCTCAGCACCTGAGACCTGCAGCTTGGAGCTGAGGCCCTGAGCATGCCCCGGGCTGGGGGGGCTCTGTCCTGGGCCGGTGCTGGAAGTTTGGGGTGGGAAGGAGCTGCCACAGCTCTGAGGAGCAACCCAGCAATTATCTCAGAGCCTGCAGCCTTCCTCCAGGCAGCTTCTCCTCTTCATCAGCTGCTCTTGGAGGCACTTGAAAGGAGCCAGTCCAAGGGGGGGGGTGGGGAAGCTGTGGGGCCAGGGAAGCTCGGGTGTTTGTCAGCCCTTAATTGAAAGCAGGGCAGCCAAGCCATGCCTGGCCTGCTCAGTAATTACAGGGAAAGCCAGGGCCTCTGTCTGGCCTTTGACAGGTGTCTGTCTGTCTGTCTGTGATGCTCAGAGGCCTGGGGACGGCGCTGGGGTGAAAAAAAGAAACCAACCTCAAAAGCCCTGGGAGGGGAAAAAGGGAGAGGCTGCCAAAGAGGATCCCTGAAGGGTCAGGGCTGGAAGGGAGCTCAGGGCTGGAAGGGAGCTCAGGGCTGGAAGGGAGCTCAAGGCTCAGCCAGTCCCAACCCCCTGCCATGCCCAGGGAGCCCTCACACCACAGCAGCTTGCTCACAGCCACCTCCAGCCTGGCCTTCAGCACCTCCAGGGCTGAGGCTTCCAGCACCTCCCTGGGCAGCCTGGGACAGGCTCTCAGCACCCTCCTGGGCAACAACTTCTTCCTCACAGCCAAGCTGAGTCTCCCCACTTCCAGCTCTGCTCCATCCCCCCCAGTCCTATCCCTCCCTGACAGCCTCCAAAGTCCCTCCCCAGCTTTCCTGCAGCCCCTGGGAGGCCACCAGAAGGTCTCCTGGGAGCCTTCTCCTCTCCAGCCTGCACAACCCCAACTCTCTCAGGCTGTGCTCAGCTCCAGCCCTCTGCTCCTGCTCCTGGCCCTGCTCTGGACACCTTCCAGCCCCTCCAGAGCCTTCCTGGAGCAGAGGCTGCAGAGCTGGCCCCAGAGCTGCAGCTGTGGTGTGAGCAGAGTGGAGCAGAGGGGCAGAATCCCCTCCCTGGCCCTGCTGCCCACACTGCTGCTGCTGCAGCCCAGGCTCTGCTTGGCTCTCTGGGCTGCAAGTGCTCCCTGCTGGCTCCTGCTGAGCTTCTCCTCCCCCAGCACCCCCAAGGCCTTTTTCTTCTGGCCCAGGCTGCCCAGGGAGGTGGTGCAGTCCCCATCTCTGGGGGTGTTCCAGACCCCTGTGGCCAGGGTTTGGTGCCCATGGTGGGGCTGGGTTGAGGCTGGACTGGGTGACCACAGAGGACTTCTCCCACCCCAACCACTCCCTGCTGCTCTTCAGAGCTCTGAATGGGCTGCAGTGCAGGCTCCCAGCTCTGGAGCAGTGGTTGGTGCCAGTGTGGGCACAGCTGTGGCCACCCAAGGAGGAGCTTCAGGGCAGGGCCTGAAGGGAGTCCCCCAGGGCAGCAGAGTGAGAGCCAAGCCTGGCTTTGCAGCTCTGGAGGCACACATGGAGCCCCACAGCTCGGGGAGGAGGCCCCAGCCCTCCCCACCCTCGCTCCCCTTCCTCTCCCTGGTGGGTTGCAAGCAGGCAGAGAGTTCACCTCGGGGAGGGGAGGCTCCAAGCCCTGCAGGCTCACTGAGCTCTGCTGGTGGTGGTGGTGGTGGTGGTGGCCCCAAGCTTCCAGCTGGCTGCTCTCCAAAGGCTGGCTGGCTTGGGAGCAAGGGCTGTGCTGGGTGGATGCTGAGTGGATGCTGGGTGGATGCTGGGTGGATGCTGGGTGGATGCTGGGTGGCCAACTCCTTGGGGGACAAACTCTTTGTCCCTGCTCAGCCTGCTGCAGGCCAGCAGCACAGAGCTGCTCCCCCAAGCTGCCAGCTCTGCAGTGATGCATCCCAAGGTCTGGGGTGGGTTTTGTGTGGTGGTGGTGGCCCAATGAATCAGAGGAGTGACTCCAACCCTTCATTAAGGGCATGAGGACATCCCCTGGAAGCTCTGCCTGCTGTGATCTCCTCAATCTGAGTGTCCATCTGGAGGCCCTTAATGAGTAGCTGCTGCTAACCGCAGCCCTGCAGCTCCTCCATGCCTCAGCTTGGCTGCTTTGGTTCTGCTGAGGTTGGTAGCTGTGTGCAGGGAGCCACCTCCTGCCCCCAGGGGCCTGCAGAGTGTCCCTCCCTGTCCCCAGCTTCCCCAGGGCTCGGTGACATCACCAAACCAACCTCCTGCCTTGCTGAGCCCAAGCTGGGGAATGGAACAGAGTTCACCAGGCTGGAAAAGACCTCAGAGCTCATCCAGATCCAGCCAGCACCATCTGAGCAGCTCAGCCATGGCCCCCAGGACCTCAGCCAGGCTCTTCCTGACCACCTCCAGGGCTGGGGACTCCACCACCTCCCTGGGCAGCACATCCCCAGGGCCAATCTCTCTTGCTGGGAAGAATTTCTCCCTCACCTCCAGCCTGAACCTCCCCTGGCACAGCTTGAGGCTGTGTCCTCTTGTTCTGGTGCTGCCTGGGAGAAGAGCCCAACCCCCACCTGGCTGAAACCTCCCTGCAGGGAGTTGCAGAGAGCAAGAAGGTCTCCCCTGAGGCTCCTCTGCTGCAGGCCAAGCAGCCCCAGCTCCCTCAGCCTCTCCTCCCAGGGCTCTCTCTCATGGCTGTGCATGGAGCCCACACCTCCAGCCTCAGCTTGCTGCCTGCTGCTTTTCAGGCAGGAGGACTCCCAGGCTGGAAGTGGTTTGGTGCTCTGGGGTTGTCTCCCCTGCCTCATCCAGCCTGGCCCCCAGCACCCCCAGGGAGGGCTCAGCCACAGCCTCCCTGGGCAGCCTGTGCCAGGCTCTCCCCAGCCTCACTTCCTCCTCTCCCCTCTCAATCTCTCCTCTCCCAGCTCCAATCCATCTCCCCTCACCCTGCCCCTCCCAGCCCTCATCCCAGCTCCCTGCCCAGCTCTCCTGGAGCCTCTTCAGCCTCCCTGGGCTCCCCAGCCTCCCCAGCCCCACTCTCAAGCCTTCCTTCCTCCCTCCCCAGCCTCCTAACCTCCACCTCTGTGGAGCCAAGTGTGCCAGGACCTGCTGCAGCAATGTTCCCAACCTCCAAACCCCCAGAGCTGGTTGCCAAGGCTGCTCTGGACCAAGGGTCACCCTCCTGGCCCCAGCAAAACGCTGCCAGGGCCACCCCTGTGCCCTGGGCTTGGGGCTGCTGCTCTCCCTCTGTGCTGACACTTCCCAATGCTGCTGAGCTTTCACCATGACCCTGCCCCACCGATCCCACCCCAAATTACTCAGTGCCCAAACATTCCACCAGGCCCTGGGTGCTGGCACAGGGCTGGGCAGATGATGCAGAAGTGCCTCACCGATTCCTGTGCCAAGGAGGAAGGCTGCAGGGGCAGGAGGTGACCTCTCAGTGCTGCCTGGGACAGAAACCCTTTGGCCTCTTTGCAGGGGAGGGGAGGATGAGGGCAGGGGAAGGCTGGCAGGGGGTGCCCAGGGAGGTGGTGGAGGCTTCAGCCCTGGAGATACTCAAGGTCAGGCCAGAGGGGGCTCTGGGGAAGCTGGAGAGGTCCCTGCTGAGTGCAGGGGGGGGGTTGGAGGCTGCCTCCAAGGCAATGCACTCTGTGAGGCCATGGAAGCAGCAGGGAAGCTTCTCAGCTGGGGTCACCTGGGGACACCAAACACAGGGGAGGCTTCCAAACGCCCCAGAGGCATGGAATGGGCTGGGCTGGAAGGGAGCTCAGAGCTCAGCCACTTCCAACCTCCCCACCCTGCCCAGGGACTCCTCTCAGCCAGGCTCAGCTGCTCAGGGCCTCATCCAGCCTGGCCTTCAGCACCCCCAGGCAGGAGGCAGCCACAGCCTCCCTGGGCAGCCTGGGCCAGGCTCTCAGCAGCCTCCTGCTGCAGAACTTCTCCCTCAGCTCCACTCCAACCCTGCTCTGCCTCAGCTCCAAACCATTCCCCCTGGGGCTGGCTCCAGCCCCCCTCAGCCAAAGTCTCTCTGCAGCCTCCCTGCAGGATCCCTTCAGGCAGCTCTGAGCTCCCCCTGGAGCCTTCTGCCCTGCAGGCTGCACAGCCCCAGCTCCCTCAGCCTGTGCTCCCAGCAGAGCTGCTCCAGCCCTGGCAGCCTCTCTGTGGCCTCCTCTGGCCTCCCCCCAGCAGCTCTGTGTCCTCCTGCTGCTGGGGACAGCAGGGCTGGGGGCTGGGACACAGAGCTGGGGGCAGGGGACAGCAGAGCTGAGCTGGGGATACCAGAGCTGGATGCAGGCCACAGGAGCTGCCTTGTGCTGCTGCTGGCTCCCTGCCTCCTGCAGCCAAGCAGCCAGAAGTCACTGAAGCTCTGGCTGAAGGCCACAGCTCTGCAGCACCCAGCACTCAGGTTCTCCACCACCTCAGTCAAGAACTGCCCAGCATGTGCCCAACCTGCCCAGAATGTGCCCAGGTTGTCCTGACTGAAGCTCCTGGGTGCACAGCCAGGGCACTCAGCACTGCCAGGGCACCCCAGGGGCCAGCCAGCACTGCCAGGGCTCCCAGCACTGCCAGGGCACTCAGCACTGCCAGGGCTCCCAGCACTGCCAGGGCACACAGCACTGCCAGGGCACAGAGCACTGCCAGGGCACAGAGCACTGCCAGGGCACACAGCACTGCCAGGGCTCCCAGCACTGCCAGGGCACACAGCACTGCCAGGGCACTCAGCACTGCCAGGGCTCCCAGCACTGCCAGGGCATCCAGCACTGCCAGGGCATCCAGCACTGCCAGGGCTCTCAGCACTGCCAGGGCACTCAGCACTGCCAGGGCACCCAGCACTGCCAGGGCACACAGCACTGCCAGGGCTCTCAGCACTGCCAGGGCACCCAGCACTGCCAGGGCTCCCAGCACTGCCAGGGCACACAGCACTGCCAGGGCACACAGCACTGCCAGGGCTCTCAGCACTGCCAGGGTACACAACACTGCCAGGGCACCCAGCACTGCCAGGGCACAGAGCACTGCCAGGGCACCCAGCACTGCCAGGGCACTCAGCACTGCCAGGGCACAGAGCACTGCCAGGGCACCCAGCAAAGCCAGGGCACAGAGCACTGCCAGGGCATTCAGCACTGCCAGGGCACACAGCACTGCCAGGGCACCCAGCACTGCCAGGACTCCCAGCACTGCCAGGGCACAGAGCACTGCCAGGGCATTCAGCACTGCCAGGGCATCCAGCACTGCCAGGACTCCCAGCACTGCCAGGGCACTCAGCACTGCCAGGGCACACAGCACTGCCAGGGCACTCAGCACTGCCAGGGCTCCCAGCACTGCCAGGGCACAGAGCACTGCCAGGGCACTCAGCACTGCCAGGGCTCCCAGCACTGCCAGGGCACTCAGCACTGCCAGGGCACACAGCACTGCCAGGGCACAGAGCACTGCCAGGGCATCCAGCACTGCCAGGACTCCCAGCACTGCCAGGGCACTCAGCACTGCCAGGGCACACAGCACTGCCAGGGCACTCAGCACTGCCAGGGCTCCCAGCACTGCCAGGGCACAGAGCACTGCCAGGGCACACAGCACTGCCAGGGCTCTCAGCACTGCCAGGGCTCTCAGCACTGCCAGGGCACCCAGCACTGCCAGGGCTCCCAGCACTGCCAGGGCACAGAGCACTGCCAGGGCACACAGCACTGCCAGGGCACACAGCACTGCCAGGGCACCCCTGGGGCCAGCCAGCACTGTCAGGGCTCCCAGCACTGCCAGGGCACACAGCACTGCCAGGGCATCCAGCACTGCCAGGGCACACAGCACTGCCAGGGCAACCAGCACTGTCAGGGCTCCCAGCACTGCCAGGGCACACAGCACTGCCAGGGCACCCCTGGGGCCAGCCAGCACTGTCAGGGCTCCCAGCACTGCCAGGGCACACAGCACTGCCAGGGCACTCAGCACTGCCAGGGCACCCAGCACTGCCAGGGCACTCAGCACTGCCAGGGCACACAGCACTGCCAGGGCACCCAGCACTGCCAGGGCTCTCAGCACTGCCAGGGCTCTCAGCACTGCCAGGGCACTCAGCACTGCCAGGGCACAGAGCACTGCCAGGGCACACAGCACTGCCAGGGCATCCAGCACTGCCAGGGCTCCCAGCACTGCCAGGGCACTCAGCACTGCCAGGGCACACAGCACTGCCAGGGCACACAGCACTGCCAGGGCTCCCAGCACTGCCAGGGCACTCAGCACTGCCAGGGCACAGAGCACTGCCAGGGCTCTCAGCACTGCCAGGGCACTCAGCACTGCCAGGGCACACAGCACTGCCAGGGCACTCAGCACTGCCAGGGCACAGAGCACTGCCAGGGCACTCAGCACTGCCAGGGCACACAGCACTGCCAGGGCACTCAGCACTGCCAGGGCACACAGCACTGCCAGGGCACCCAGCACTGCCAGGGCTCCCAGCACTGCCAGGGCACACAGCACTGCCAGGGCACCCAGCACTGCCAGGGCACTCAGCACTGCCAGGGCACTCAGCACTGCCAGGGCTCTCAGCACTGCCAGGGCACCCAGCACTGCCAGGGCACTCAGCACTGCCAGGGCACAGAGCACTGCCAGGGCACTCAGCACTGCCAGGGCTCCCAGCACTGCCAGGGCACCCCTGGGGCCAGCCAGCACTGTCAGGGCTCCCAGCACTGCCAGGGCACACAGCACTGCCAGGGCATCCAGCACTGCCAGGGCACACAGCACTGCCAGGGCACCCAGCACTGTCAGGGCTCCCAGCACTGCCAGGGCACACAGCACTGCCAGGGCACTCAGCACTGCCAGGGCACCCAGCACTGCCAGGGCACTCAGCACTGCCAGGGCACCCAGCACTGCCAGGGCACCCAGCACTGCCAGGGCTCTCAGCACTGCCAGGGCACCCAGCACTGCCAGGGCTCTCAGCACTGCCAGGGCTCTCAGCACTGCCAGGGCACCCAGCACTGCCAGGGCTCTCAGCACTGCCAGGGCTCTCAGCACTGCCAGGGCACACAGCACTGCCAGGGCACAGAGCACTACCAGGGCACACAGCATTGCCAGGGCACCCAGCACTGCCAGGGCACCCAGCACTGCCAGGGCACACAGCACTGCCAGGGCACAGAGCACTGCCAGGGCTCTCAGCACTGCCAGGACACTCAGCACTGCCAGGGCACACAGCACTGCCAGGGCACTCAGCACTGCCAGGGCATAGAGCACTGCCAGGGCACTCAGCACTGCCAGGGCACACAGCACTGCCAGGGCACTCAGCACTGCCAGGGCACACAGCACTGCCAGGGCTCCCAGCACTGCCAGGGCACCCAGCACTGCCAGGGCACTCAGCACTGCCAGGGCACTCAGCACTGCCAGGGCACAGAGCACTGCCAGGGCTCTCAGCACTGCCAGGGCACACAGCACTGCCAGGGCTCCCAGCACTGCCAGGGCACCCAGCACTGCCAGGGCTCCCAGCACTGCCAGGGCACTCAGCACTGCCAGGGCACTCAGCACTGCCAGGGCTCCCAGCACTGCCAGGGCACAGAGCACTGCCAGGGCTCTCAGCACTGCCAGGGCTCCCAGCACTGCCAGGGCACCCAGCACTGCCAGGGCACACAGCACTGCCAGGGCTCTCAGCACTGCCAGGGCTCCCAGCACTGCCAGGGCTCTCAGCACTGCCAGGGCTCCCAGCACTGCCAGGGCACCCAGCACTGCCAGGGCACAGAGCACTGCCAGGGCACACAGCACTGCCAGGGCTCTCAGCACTGCCAGGGCACAGAGCACTGCCAGGGCACACAGCACTGCCAGGGCACCCAGCACTGCCAGGGCACAGAGCACTGCCAGGGCACAGAGCACTGCCAGGGCACACAGCACTGCCAGGGCACAGAGCACTGCCAGGGCACACAGCACTGCCAGGGCTCCCAGCACTGCCAGGGCACACAGCACTGCCAGGGCACAGAGCACTGCCAGGGCACAGAGCACTGCCAGGGCACACAGCACTGCCAGGGCTCTCAGCACTGCCAGGGCACCCAGCACTGCCAGGGCACACAGCACTGCCAGGGCACAGAGCACTGCCAGGGCACACAGCACTGCCAGGGCACAGAGCACTGCCAGGGCACACAGCACTGCCAGGGCTCCCAGCACTGCCAGGGCTCCCAGCACTGCCAGGGCACTCAGCACTGCCAGGGCTCCCAGCACTGCCAGGGCACCCAGCACTGCCAGGGCTCTCAGCACTGCCAGGGCACACAGCACTGCCAGGGCATCCAGCACTGCCAGGGCACCCAGCACTGCCAGGGCACCCAGCACTGCCAGGGCACAGAGCACTGCCAGGGCACCCAGCACTGCCAGGGCTCCCAGCACTGCCAGGGCACCCAGCACTGCCAGGGCACCCCAGGGGCCAGCCAGCACTGCCAGGGCACCCAGCACTGCCAGGGCTCCCAGCACTGCCAGGGCACACAGCACTGCCAGGGCATCCAGCACTGCCAGGGCTCTCAGCACTGCCAGGACTTCCAGCACTGCCAGGGCACACAGCACTGCCAGGGCTCTCAGCACTGCCAGGGCACCCAGCACTGCCAGGGCACACAGCACTGCCAGGGCATCCAGCACTGCCAGGGCTCTCAGCACTGCCAGGGCATCCAGCACTGCCAGGGCTCTCAGCACTGCCAGGGCTCTCAGCACTGCCAGGGCACAGAGCACTGCCAGGGCTCTCAGCACTGCCAGGGCTCTCAGCACTGCCAGGGCACAGAGCACTGCCAGGGCTCCCAGCACTGCCAGGGCACAGAGCACTGCCAGGGCTCTCAGCACTGCCAGGGCTCCCAGCACTGCCAGGGCACACAGCACTGCCAGGGCACTCAGCACTGCCAGGGCACACAGCACTGCCAGGGCATCCAGCACTGCCAGGGCTCTCAGCACTGCCAGGGCATCCAGCACTGCCAGGGCTCTCAGCACTGCCAGGGCTCTCAGCACTGCCAGGGCACAGAGCACTGCCAGGGCTCCCAGCACTGCCAGGGCACAGAGCACTGCCAGGGCTCCCAGCACTGCCAGGGCACCCAGCACTGCCAGGGCTCCCAGCACTGCCAGGGCACACAGCACTGCCAGGGCATCCAGCACTGCCAGGGCTCTCAGCACTGCCAGGACTTCCAGCACTGCCAGGGCACACAGCACTGCCAGGGCTCCCAGCACTGCCAGGGCACAGAGCACTGCCAGGGCTCCCAGCTCTGCCAGGGCTCTCAGCACTGCCAGGGCACCCAGCACTGCCAGGGCTCCCAGCACTGCCAGGGCACAGAGCACTGCCAGGGCACCCAGCACTGCCAGGGCTCTCAGCACTGCCAGGGCTCCCAGCACTGCCAGGGCACACAGCACTGCCAGGGCACAGAGCACTGCCAGGGCACCCAGCACTGCCAGGGCACCCAGCACTGCCAGGGCTCTCAGCACTGCCAGGGCACCCAGCACTGCCAGGGCTCTCAGCACTGCCAGGGCTCCCAGCACTGCCAGGGCACACAGCACTGCCAGGGCACAGAGCACTGCCAGGGCACCCAGCACTGCCAGGGCACCCAGCACTGCCAGGGCTCCCAGCACTGCCAGGGCACCCAGCACTGCCAGGACTCCCAGCACTGCCAGGGCATCCAGCACTGCCAGGGCACTCAGCACTGCCAGGGCACTCAGCACTGCCAGGGCACACAGCACTGCCAGGGCTCCCAGCACTGCCAGGGCACCCAGCACTGCCAGGGCACCCCAGGGGCCAGCCAGCACTGCCAGGGCACCCAGCACTGCCAGGGCACAGAGCACTGCCAGGGCACACAGCACTGCCAGGGCTCCCAGCACTGCCAGGGCACCCCAGGGGCCAGCCAGCACTGCCAGGGCACCCAGCACTGCCAGGGCACACAGCACTGCCAGGGCACACAGCACTGCCAGGGCACCCCAGGGGCCAGCCATCACTGCCAGGGCACCCAGCACTGCCAGGGCACCCAGCACTGCCAGGGCACACAGCACTGCCAGGGCACCCAGCACTGCCAGGGCACACAGCACTGCCAGGGCACCCCAAGGGCCAGCCAGCACTGCCAGGGCTCCCAGCACTGCCAGGGCTCTCAGCACTGCCAGGGCACCCCAGGGGCCAGCCAGCAGCTCTGGCTGCCAGGTTGCTCTCGCTGTGCCTTGCCTGGCAGCCTGCCTTTGGCACCGATCCTCTCTTCTTCTCCTCCTTGTGCCACCTCTTCTCATCCCCACTGGAGGCAGGACTGAGGCTGGGCACCCCCAGCCCCGCAGAAGGGCTGCAGCAGGAGGGTGAAGCTTGGGCTGAGGTCTCAGCTGGCAGCTGGAGGTGGTGCCCCTGGGCACTGGGCACAGCCTGGAAGGAGCCTCAGGAGTTGTCTCCTCCAGCTTTTTGCCCCAGAGAGGCACAAGAGGCCAGGGCCAAGGCAGTCTGAGGGGGAAGGGCTGCAGGGTGAGAGGGAGGAAAGCAAAGTGCCCAGGGGTGAGGGAAGGAGCCCAGAGCATCACCTCTGCCCTGGCCCCCACCAATCCACCTTTGCCAACCTCCTTCCCTCCCCAGAGAGTCCTGAGGGGTGGCCAAGCCTTTGCCAACCTCCTTCCCTCACCCAGAGCTCCTGAGGGGTGGCCAAGCCTTTGCCAACCTCCTGTCCTCACCCAGAGGGTCCTGAGGGGTGGCCAAGCCTTTGCCAACCTCCTGTCCTCAGCACAGGGTCCTGAGGGGTGGCCAAGCCTTTGCCAACCTCCTGTCCTCAGCAGAGGGTCCTGAGGGGTGGCCAAGCCTTTGCCAACCTCCTGTCCTCAGCAGAGGGTCCTGAGGGGTGGCCAAGCCTTTGCCAACCTCCTGTCCTCAGCACAGGTCCTGAGGGGTGGCCAAGCCTTTGCCAACCTCCTGTCCTCAGCAGAGCTCCTGAGGGGTGGCCAAGCCTTTGCCAACCTCCTGTCCTCACCCAGAGCTCCTGAGGGGTGGCCAAGCCTTTGCCAACCTCCTGTCCTCACCCAGAGCTCCTGAGGGGTGGCCAAGCCTTTGCCAACCTCCTGTCCTCAGCAGAGGATCCTGAGGGGTGGCCAAGCCTTTGCCAACCTCCTTCTCTCACCCAGAGCTCCTGAGGGGTGGCCAAGCCTTTGCCAACCTCCTGTCCTCACCCAGAGGTCCTGAGGGGTGGCCAAGCCTTTGCCAACCTCCTGTCCTCACCCAGAGGTCCTGAGGGGTGGCCAAGCCTTTGCCAACCTCCTGTCCTCACCCAGAGGTCCTGAGGGGTGGCCAAGCCTTTGCCAACCTCCTGTCCTCACCCAGAGGTCCTGAGGGGTGGCCAAGCCTGTGCCAACCTCCTGTCCTCAGCAGAGAGTCCTGAGGGGTGCCCAAGCCTGTGCCAACCTCCTGTCCTCAGCAGAGGGTCCTGAGGGGTGGCCAAGCCTTTGCCAACCTCCTGTCCTCAGCAGAGGGTCCTGAGGGGTGGCCAAGCCTTTGCCAACCTCCTGTCCTCAGCAGAGGGTCCTGAGGGGTGGCCAAGCCTGTGGCAACCTCCTGTCCTCAGCACAGGTCCTGAGGGGTGGCCAAGCCTTTGCCAACCTCCTGTCCTCAGCAGAGGTCCTGAGGGGTGGCCAAGCCTGTGCCAACCTCCTGTCCTCAGCAGAGGGTCCTGAGGGGTGGCCAAGCCTGTGGCAACCTCCTGTCCTCAGCACAGGTCCTGAGGGGTGGCCAAGCCTTTGCCAACCTCCTGTCCTCAGCAGAGGTCCTGAGGGGTGGCCAAGCCTGTGCCAACCTCCTGTCCTCACCCAGAGGGTCCTGAGGGGTGGCCAAGCCTTTGCCAACCTCCTGTCCTCAGCACAGGTCCTGAGGGGTGGCCAAGCCTTTGCCAACCTCCTGTCCTCACCCAGAGGGTCCTGAGGGGTGGCCAAGCCTTTGCCAACCTCCTGTCCTCAGCAGAGCTCCTGAGGGGTGGCCAAGCCTTTGCCAACCTCCTGTCCTCAGCAGAGCTCCTGAGGGGTGGCCAAGCCTTTGCCAACCTCCTTCCCTCAGCAGAGGATCCTGAGGGGTGGCCAAGCCTTTGCCAACCTCCTTCTCTCACCCAGAGCTCCTGAGGGGTGGCCAAGCCTTTGCCAACCTCCTGTCCTCACCCAGAGGTCCTGAGGGGTGGCCAAGCCTGTGCCAACCTCCTGTCCTCAGCAGAGCTCCTGAGGGGTGGCCAAGCCTTTGCCAACCTCCTGTCCTCAGCAGAGCTCCTGAGGGGTGGCCAAGCCTTTGCCAACCTCCTGTCCTCACCCAGAGGGTCCTGAGGGGTGGCCAAGCCTGTGCCAACCTCCTGTCCTCAGCAGAGCTCCTGAGGGGTGGCCAAGCCTTTGCCAACCTCCTGTCCTCACCCAGAGGTCCTGAGGGGTGGCCAAGCCTTTGCCAACCTCCTGTCCTCACCCAGAGCTCCTGAGGGGTGGCCAAGCCTTTGCCAACCTCCTGTCCTCAGCAGAGCTCCTGAGGGGTGGCCAAGCCTTTGCCAACCTCCTGTCCTCACCCAGAGCTCCTGAGGGGTGGCCAAGCCTTTGCCAACCTCCTGTCCTCACCCAGAGGTCCTGAGGGGTGGCCAAGCCTTTGCCAACCTCCTGTCCTCACCAGAGAGTCCTGAGGGGTGGCCAAGCCTTTGCCAACCTCCTGCCCTCACCAGAGGGTCCTGAGGGGTGGCCAAGCCTTTGCCAACCTCCTGTCCTCAGCAGAGGGTCCTGAGGGGTGGCCAAGCCTTTGCCAACCTCCTGTCCTCAGCAGAGCTCCTGAGGGGTGGCCAAGCCTTTGCCAACCTCCTGTCCTCAGCAGAGCTCCTGAGGGGTGGCCAAGCCTGTGCCAACCTCCTGTCCTCAGCAGAGAGTCCTGAGGGGTGGCCAAGCCTTTGCCAACCTCCTGTCCTCAGCAGAGCTCCTGAGGGGTGGCCAAGCCTGTGCCAACCTCCTGTCCTCAGCAGAGAGTCCTGAGGGGTGGCCAAGCCTTTGCCAACCTCCTGTCCTCAGCAGAGAGTCCTGAGGGGTGGCCAAGCCTTTGCCAACCTCCTGTCCTCACCCAGAGGATCCTGAGGGGTGGCCAAGCCTTTGCCAACCTCCTGTCCTCACCCAGAGGGTCCTGAGGGGTGGCCAAGCCTTTGCCAACCTCCTGTCCTCAGCAGAGAGTCCTGAGGGGTGGCCAAGCCTTTGCCAACCTCCTGTCCTCACCCAGAGCTCCTGAGGGGTGGCCAAGCCTTTGCCAACCTCTTGTCCTCAGCAGAGGGTCCTGAGGGGTGGCCAAGCCTTTGCCAACCTCCTGTCCTCACCCAGAGCTCCTGAGGGGTGGCCAAGCCTTTGCCAACCTCCTGTCCTCACTCAGAGGATCCTGAGGGGTGGCCAAGCCTTTGCCAACCTCCTGTCCTCAGCAGAGCTCCTGAGGGGTGGCCAAGCCTTTGCCAACCTCCTGTCCTCACCCAGAGGGTCCTGAGGGGTGGCCAAGCCTTTGCCAACCTCCTGTCCTCAGCAGAGAGTCCTGAGGGGTGGCCAAGCCTGTGCCAACCTCCTGTCCTCAGCAGAACTCCTGAGGGGTGGCCAAGCCTTTGCCAACCTCCTGTCCTCACCCAGAGGTCCTGAGGGGTGGCCAAGCCTTTGCCAACCTCCTGTCCTCAGCAGAGAGTCCTGAGGGGTGGCCAAGCCTGTGCCAACCTCCTGTCCTCACCCAGAGGGTCCTGAGGGGTGGCCAAGCCTTTGCCAACCTCCTGTCCTCACCCAGAGCTCCTGAGGGGTGGCCAAGCCTGTGCCAACCTCCTGTCCTCAGCAGAGAGTCCTGAGGGGTGGCCAAGCCTGTGCCAACCTCCTGTCCTCAGCAGAGCTCCTGAGGGGTGGCCAAGCCTGTGCCAACCTCCTGTCCTCAGCAGAGCTCCTGAGGGGTGGCCAAGCCTGTGCCAACCTCCTGTCCTCAGCAGAACTCCTGAGGGGTGGCCAAGCCTGTGCCAACCTCCTGTCCTCAGCAGAGCTCCTGAGAGGTGGCCAAGCCTTTGCCAACCTCCTGTCCTCAGCAGAGGTCCTGAGGGGTGGCCAAGCCTTTGCCAACCTCCTGTCCTCAGCAGAGCTCCTGAGGGGTGGCCAAGCCTTTGCCAACCTCCTGTCCTCAGCAGAGGTCCTGAGGGGTGGCCAAGCCTTTGCCAACCTCCTGTCCTCACCCAGAGCTCCTGAGGGGTGGCCAAGCCTTTGCCAACCTCCTGTCCTCACCCAGAGGTCCTGAGGGGTGGCCAAGCCTTTGCCAACCTCCTGTCCTCACCCAGAGGATCCTGAGGGGTGGCCAAGCCTTTGCCAACCTCCTTCCCTCAGCAGAGCTCCTGAGGGGTGGCCAAGCCTTTGCCAACCTCCTGTCCTCACCCAGAGGATCCTGAGGGGTGGCCAAGCCTTTGCCAACCTCCTGTCCTCAGCAGAGCTCCTGAGGGGTGGCCAAGCCTTTGCCAACCTCCTGTCCTCAGCAGGGCTCCTGAGGGGTGGCCAAGCCTTTGCCAACCTCCTGTCCTCAGCAGAGAGTCCTGAGGGGTGGCCAAGCCTTTGCCAACCTCCTGTCCTCACCAGAGGCTCCTGGGGGGTGGCAGGCAGCAGGCTGGGGGGGGGCTGGGTTGGTACAGCTGCAATCCTCTCAGGAGCTTGGGACCCCCCCCTCCAGGCTCTCCCTCTCTGCAGGCAGGGCTGAACAGGACCCAGTCTGGGGAGGTGATTAAGCAGCATTAATTAATCCTGATGCACCTGGGCCCCTGTGAAGCTCAGAGGAGTGCAGCTCCTGGCAGCCTTGCTGCTTCAAGGACTGCTTAGGGCCAAGGGGCTCAGAGGTTTCCCCCTCCTAGGTCTGGGTCAGAGCTGCTGCTGCAAAGCTTTGCTGCACCTCAGCAGCCTGGAGGCAAAGGGTTCAGAGGGCCATGGAGCTGCTGAGGGGCTGGAAGAGCCCTTGGAGAGCCCCCAGCCCCAGCTCACAGCACCACCACTGCTGCTGAGCCCCCACTGCTGAACCACAGCCCTCAGCACCACAGCCCTCAGCTCCACAGCCCTCACCTCCACAGCCCTCAGCACCACAGCCAGGAGCCTCTGGAGCCCCTCCAGGCATGGGGACTCCACCTGGGCAGCCTGGGCCAGTGCCTGGGAAGCCTTGCTGGGAAGAAATTCATCCTCAGGACCAAGCTGAGCCTGCCCTGGGGCGGCCTGAGGCCATCTCCTCTTGTCCTGTCCCCTGGCACAAGAGCCCAACCCCCCTCCCCGGCTCCAGCCTCCTCTGAGGGAGTTGCAGAGAGCCAGGAGGTCTCTCCTCAGCCTCCTCTCCTCCAGGTTGAACCACCCCAGCCCCTCAGCCACTCCTCATGGGAATTGTGTTCAAGGCTCTTTCATTCCCCTCTGCTCTGCTCTGCTCAGACCTCACTGCCCCCAGCTCTGGGACCCCCAGCACAGGGAGGGGATTCTGCCCTCTGCTCTGCTCTGACCTCCCCTGCAGCACTGCCCCCAGCTCTGGGACCCCCAGCACAGGGAGGACCTGGAGCTGCTGGAGAGGCTCCAAAGGAGGCCACCAAGAGGAGCAGAGGCTGCAGAGCCTCCCCTGTGGGGCCAGGCTGGGAGGCTTGGGGCTGTGCAGCCTGGGGAAGAGAAGGCTGCAGGGAGAGCTCAGAGCAGCTGCCAGGAGCTGAAGAGGCTCCAGGAGAGCTGGGGAGGGAGCTGGGAGAAGGGCTGGGAGGGGCAGGGTGAGGGGAGATGGATTGGAGCTGGGAGAGGAGAGATTGAGAGTGGAGAGGAGGAAGTGAGGCTGGGGAGAGCCTGGCACAGGGAGGCTGTGGCTGCCTCCTGCCTGGAGGTGCTGAGGGCCAGGCTGGATGAGGCCCTGAGCAGCCTGGGCTGGTGGGAGCTGTCCCTGGGCAGGGCAGGGGCTTGGAGCTGGCTGAGCTCTGAGCTCCCTTCCAGCCCAACCCCATTCCATGATCTATGAATCTCTTCCTTGTCAAGGGGAAGGTCAACCTCTCCCCACAGCTCTTCAGACCCTCTCTGCCCCACAGTGTTCCAGGGCAAGGCCTGGAGACAGTCACAGACTGGGTTGGGTTGGAAGGGACCTCTGATACCTCCTGGTTCCAGCCCTCCTGCCACGGGCAGGGACACCTTGAAGAAGGTCTCCAGGGCAGGGATGAAGAGGTCATTTCCACCTGGCCTTGAGCCTGTGCTGCCCATGCCTGTGGCCAAAGCTCACTGCAGTTCTCCTCCTCGGCAGCCCAGCTCCCACCTGGGTCCTTCCCCCCAGCTTTGAAGTCGCTGGAAGCAGTGCTCAGGGCTGCCAGCATGTGACTGTGAGCTGGCTTTGTGAAAGCTCAGCAGCTGCAAACCACAGGCACTGCCCTGAGCCTCTGATGTGCAAGGTTGGGCACCTGGGAGAAGCCACTTCTTAGGGCTGTGTGAGGAGGAGCCAAAGCTGGAGCTGCAGGTTTGATGCTGGGGAGCAGCCTGGCAGCCCAGGGAGGACCCCAGCACAGGGAGGACCTGGAGCTGCTGGAGAGGCTCCAGAGGAGGCCACCAAGAGGAGCAGAGGCTGCAGAGCCTCCCCTGTGGGGCCAGGCTGGGAGGGCTGGGGCTGTGCAGCCTGGAGAAGAGAAGGCTGCAGGGAGAGCTCAGAGCAGCTGCCAGGAGCTGAAGAGGCTCCAGGAGAGCTGGGGAGGGACTTGGGACAAGGGCTGGGGTGAGGGGGGATGGATTGTCTCCTCACCTCCCCACCCTGCCCAGGGACTCCTCTCAGCCAGGCTCAGCTGCTCAGGGCCTCCTCCAGCCTGGCCCTCAGCACCCCCAGGCAGGAGGCAGCCACAGCCTCCCTGGGCAGCCTGGGCCAGGCTCTCAGCAGCCTCCTGCTGCAGAACTTCTCCCTCAGCTCCACTCCAGCCCTGCTCTGCCTCAGCTCCAAACCATTCCCCCTTGGGGACCCTCAGCCAAAGTCTCTCTGCAGCCTCCCTGCAGGCTCCCCTGCTGCTGCTCTCTCTGCTCTCCAGCTTTGGCTCCAGGCCATGCAGCCAAGCAGCCTCCACAGCTCTGGCACCAGCACTGCAGCACAGGAAACCATTTCCACCTTCCACTCAGCAGGGAGAGCTGCTGGTGCTGGGATGGCCTCAGGCCAGAGAGGCAGGAAGGACACAGTGCCCAAACCTCCTCTGCTTTCTCCAGCTGGGACTGGGAGTGGGAGTGGGGCTGGGAGTGGGACTGAGATTGGGAGTGTGATTGAGATTGAGATTGAGATTGAGATTGAGATTGGGACTGGGCGTGGGACTCAGACTGGGTCTGGGACTGAGATTGAGACTGGGACTGAGACTGAGACTGAGACTGAGACTGAGACTGAGACTGAGACTGAGACTGGGACTGAGACTGAGACTGAGATTGAGACTGAGACTGGGACTGAGATAGATTGAGACTGAGACTGGGACTGAGATTGAGACTGAGACTGAGACTGGGACTGAGACTGAGACTGAGACTGAGACTGAGACTGAGACTGAGATTGAGACTGAGACTGGGACTGAGATTGAGACTGAGACTGAGACTGGGACTGAGACTGAGACTGAGACTGGGACTGAGACTGAGATTGAGACTGAGACTGGGACTGAGATAGATTGAGACTGAGACTGGGACTGAGATTGAGACTGAGACTGAGACTGGGACTGAGATTGAGACTGAGATTGAGACTGAGACTGAGACTGAGATTGAGATTGAGACTGAGACTGAGACTGAGACTGAGATTGAGACTGAGACTGAGACTGAGACTGAGATTGAGAGTGAGATTGAGACTGAGACTGAGACTGAGACTGAGATTGAGACTGAGACTGAGACTGAGATTGAGACTGAGACTGAGACTGAGATTGAGATTGAGACTGAGACTGAGCCTGAGCCTGAGACTGAGATTGAGACTGAGATTGAGACTGAGACTGAGACTGGGACTGAGACTGAGACTGAGACTGAGACTGAGATTGAGACTGAGACTGAGACTGAGATTGAGATTGAGACTGAGACTGAGACTGAGATTGAGACTGAGACTGAGACTGAGACTGAGACTGAGATTGAGACTGAGACTGAGACTGAGATTGAGATTGAGACTGAGACTGAGACTGAGACTGAGACTGAGACTGAGACTGAGACTGAGACTGGGACTGAGACTGAGATTGAGACTGAGACTGAGATTGAGACTGAGACTGAGACTGAGACTGAGACTGAGATTGAGACTGAGACTGAGACTGAGACTGAGACTGGGACTGAGACTGAGATTGAGACTGAGACTGAGACTGAGACTGAGACTGAGACTGAGACTGAGATTGAGACTGAGACTGAGACTGAGACTGAGACTGGGACTGAGACTGAGATTGAGACTGAGACTGAGATTGAGACTGAGACTGAGACTGAGACTGAGACTGGGACTGAGACTGAGATTGAGACTGAGACTGAGACTGAGACTGAGACTGAGACTGAGATTGAGACTGAGACTGAGACTGGGACTGAGACTGAGACTGGGACTGAGACTGGGACTGAGACTGAGACTGAGACTGAGACTGAGACTGGGACTGAGACTGAGATTGAGACTGAGACTGAGACTGAGATTGAGACTGAGACTGAGACTGAGACTGAGATTGAGACTGAGACTGGGACTGAGACTGAGACTGAGACTGAGACTGAGACTGAGACTGAGACTGAGACTGAGATTGAGACTGAGACTGAGACTGGGACTGAGACTGAGACTGAGACTGAGACTGAGACTGAGACTGGGACTGAGATAGATTGAGACTGAGACTGAGACTGAGCCTGAGCCTGAGCCTGAGCTGGAGCTATAAGGTTGAGATCTTACACCTGAGTGAGCATCTCCCTGCAGGACCTGCATCCTAAGACACTTGGCCCAAGGCATCCATGGTGGAACCACTGCAGGGTTACCCTGGGCTGGGCTTTTCCAGCTCATTTCCAAGGGCCATGGAATTGCCTCAGTTGGAAAAGACCTTTGAGACCATAGGGTCCAAGCATCAACCCCCTCTGGCACCTGGGAAAGGTCCTTACCAGCAGGGACTCCACAGAGCTCCTCCACCACAGCCTCATGGAATGGGTTGGGTGAGACCTTGAAGCTCATCCAGCTCCAACCCCCTCCTGCCATGCCCAGGGACACCTCCCACCAGCCCAGACTGCTCCAGGCCTCCTCCAGCCTGGCTGTGAACAGCTCCAGGCAGGTTGAATCCCAGCCAGCCTAATTCCTTTGCCTGATCTGGAATCCAGGGCAAGCTCTTTCTGTGCCACTGGCCAGGAGCCCTCCCCCAGCCTGCTCCTTCTGCCCCAGCTTGGGCTTCCTGGAGCAAGATCTGCCCTCAGCTGTGATCTTCATTGAGACACAGAAGGCATCAGGTTGGAAGGGACCCTGAAAGCTCACCTAGTCCAACCCCCCTGCAGGCAGCAGGGACAGAGAGCCATGGAGTGGCTGAGGTTGGAAAGGAGCTCAGAGGTCATGTGCTGCATGGAATCACAGAAGGGATTGGGCTGGAAGGGACCTCAGAGGTCATCTGCTGCATGGAATCAGAAGGGTTTGGGCTGGAAGGGAGCTCAGAGGTCATCTGCTGCATGGAATCAGAAGGGTTTGGGTTGGAAGGGAGCTCAGAGGTCATCTGCTGCATGGAATCACAGAAGGGTTTGGGTTGGAAGGGACCTCAGAGGTCATCTGCTGCATGGAATCAGAAGGGTTTGGGCTGGAAGGGAGCTCAGAGGTCATCTGCTGCATGGAATCAGAAGGGTTTGGGCTGGAAGGGAGCTCAGAGGTCATCTGCTGCATGGAATCAGAAGGGATTGGGTTGGAAGGGAGCTCAGAGGTCATCTGCTGCATGGAATCAGAAGGGTTTGGGCTGGAAGGGAGCTCAGAGGTCATCTGCTGCATGGAATCAGAAGGGTTTGGGCTGGAAGGGAGCTCAGAGGTCATCTGCTGCATGGAATCAGAAGGGTTTGGGCTGGAAGGGAGCTCAGAGGTCATCTGCTGCATGGAATCAGAAGGGTTTGGGCTGGAAGGGAGCTCAGAGGTCATCTGCTGCATGGAATCAGAAGGGTTTGGGCTGGAAGGGACCTCAGAGGGCATCTGCTACATGGAATCAGAAGGGTTTGGGTTGGAAGGGAGCTCAGAGGTCATCTGCTGCATGGAATCAGAAGGGTTTGGGCTGGAAGGGAGCTCAGAGGTCATCTGCTGCATGGAATCGGAAGGGTTTGGGCTGGAAGGGAGCTCAGAGGTCATCTGCTGCATGGAATCAGAAGGGTTTGGGCTGGAAGGGAGCTCAGAGGTCATCTGCTGCATGGAATCAGAAGGGTTTGGGCTGGATGGGAGCTCAGAGGTCATCTGCTGCATGGAATCAGAAGGGTTTGGGCTGGAAGGGAGCTCAGAGGTCATCTGCTGCATGGAATCAGAAGGGTTTGGGCTGGAAGGGAGCTCAGAGGTCATCTGCTGCATGGAATCAGAAGGGTTTGGGCTGGAAGGGAGCTCAGAGGTCATCTGCTGCATGGAATCACAGAAGGGTTTGGGTTGGAAGGGAGCTCAGAGGTCATCTGCTGCATGGAATCAGAAGGGTTTGGGTTGGAAGGGAGCTCAGAGGTCATCTGCTGCATGGAATCAGAAGGGTTTGGGCTGGAAGGGAGCTCAGAGGTCATCTGCTGCATGGAATCAGAAGGGTTTGGGCTGGAAGGGACCTCAGAGGTCATCCAGTCCAACCCCCTCTGCAGTAAGCATCCAGATCAGGTTGCCCAGAGCCTTGTTGAGCCTCCCCTTGGATACCTCTAAGGATGAGGCCTCAGCCACCTCCCTGGGCAGCCTGCTGCAGCCTTCCACCAACCCCCATGGCAAAGAAATTGCTCCCCAAACCAGCTCAGGCTGCTCAGGGCCCCACCAAGCCTGAGCTCCAATGTCTGCCTGGCTGACAGAGCCCTGCAGTGAGGCAGCAGAAGGAACTTTCTCTGCCTCCAAGCAAAGCCCCAGAAATCTCTCAAGGAATTGTAATTAAGTCAGCAAGAAACCTTCTCATTAAGAGCCACTGTGGGATCACTTGGTGGCAGGCAGGTGTGTCACAGGGGAGGGAAAAGTGACTCCAGCTGACATTTCTCAACCTGTTTGTGACACCCTCTCCTCTCCTCTCCTCTCCTCTCCTCTCCTCTCCTCTCCTCTCCTCTCCTCTCCTCTCCTCTCCTCTCCTCTCCTCTCCTCTCCTCTCCTCTCCTCTCCTCTCCTCTCCTCTCCTCTCCTCTCCTCTCCTCTCCTCTCCTCTCCTCTCCTCTCCTCTCCTCTCCTCTCCTCTCCTCTCCTCTCCTCTCCTCTCCTCTCCTCTCCTCTCCTCTCCTCTCCTCTCCTCTCCTCTCCTCTCCTCTCCTCTCCTCTCCTCTCCTCTCCTCTCCTCTCCTCTCCTCTCCTCTCCTCTCCTCTCCTCTCCTCTCCTCTCCTCTCCTCTCCTCTCCCTTTCCCTCCCCTCCTCTCCCCTCCCCTGCTTTCCCCTCCCCTCCTCTCCCCTCCCCTGCTTTCCCCTCCCCTCCCCTCCTCTCCCCTCCCCTCCCCTCCCCTCCCTCTCCCTCCCCTCTCCCTCTGCTCCAGCTGCAGTCACATCCCCCCCAGATGCTGACCTCAGTGGGTATCTTCCCCAGGCACATCCTGCACAGCAGATCCCTGCCTGCAGCCCAGAAAGCAGCAGCAGAGGCTCCTGGCATGGCTCAGGTCGGAAGGGACCTCAGAGCATCATCTCCTCCAACCTCCCCACCGTGCCCAGGGACCCCTCCCACCAGCACAGGGTTGCTCAGGGCCTCATCCAGCCTGGCCTTGGACACCTGCAGCCACAGCCACAGCCTCCCTGGGCAGCCTGGGCCAGGACTCCAGCAGCCTCACCCCAAACTACTTTCTCCTCCTGCTCAGCTGCAACCTCCTGGGCTCCACTTCGTGCCCCTTGCCCCTTGGCCTGGCCCTGGGCACCACTCAGCAGAGCCTGGCCCCTGCCCCTCGCCCCCCACCCTGCAGATGTTTTGTAAGCATCGCTCAGATCTCCTCTGAGCCTTCACTTCTCCAGGCCAAGCAGCTCCCAGGTCTCCCATTGCCACCCCTGGGTGTATTGAAAAGCTGCCTTAGGTCTGGAGGGGCTGGAAGGTGTCCAGAGCAGGGCCAGGAGCAGGAGCAGAGGGCTGGAGCTGAGCACAGCCTGAGAGAGTTGGGCTTGTGCAGGCTGGGGAGAAGGCTCCCAGGAGACCTTCTGGTGGCCTCCCAGGGGCTGCAGGAAAGCTGGGGAGGGACTTTGGAGGCTGTGAGGGAGGGATAGGACTGGGGGGGATGGAACAGAACTGGAAGTGTGGAGACTCAGCTTGGCTGTGAGGAAGAAGCTCTGCCCCAGGAGGGTGCTGAGAGCCTGTCCCAGGCTGCCCAGGGAGGTGGTGGAAGCCTCCTCCTCATGCCTGGAGGTGCTGAGGGCCAGGCTGGAGGTGGCTGTGAGCAACCTGCCGTGGTGTGAGGGCTCCCTGGGCATGGCAGGGGGTTGGGACTGGCTGAGCCCTGAGCTCCCTTCCAGCCCTGAGAGCTCTGTGGTCCTGTGGTGCCCAGGGTCGTGCTGCAGGGGTGTCCCTGCCAGACTCGGATGCTGCCTGCCCCTGAGCAAGGTCTTTCCCACCCACGGTGCTCCTCCAGGGGGCACAGGGAGCCCAGCTGCAGCAGGGCCTCGACTCCATGCCCCTGAGCTCCCCCCCCGAGCCCCCTTGACCGGCTCCATCCTCGGCTCCATCTCACACAGGGGGGGAAGTAGAGAGAAGCCCCAGCCCAGCCCCTTCAGATCCCCCAAGCAGCATTTTGGGGCCAAACCAGGGACTTTTGGGGCCGAACCAGGGACTTTTGGGGCTGAACCAGGGACTTCTGGGGCCAAACCAGGGACTTCTGGGGCTGAACCAGGGAAGCTTGGGGCCCAACCAGGGACTTTTGGGGCCAAACCAGCTATTTTATTCTATTCTATACTATTTTGGGGGCCAAAGCATTGGTTTTGGGACCAAACCAGGGATTTTTGGGGCTGAACCAGGGATGCTTGGGGCCAAACTAGGGACTTTTGGGGCTGAACCAAGGACTTTTGGGGCTGAACCAGGGACTTCTGGGGCCAAACCAGGGACTTTTGGGGCTGAACCAGGGACTTTTGGGGCCGAACCAGGGACTTTTGGGCTGAACCAGGGACTCCTGGGGCTGAACCAGGGACTTTTGGGGCCGAACCAGGGACTTTTGGGGCAGAACCAGGGACTTCTGGGGCCGAACCAGGGACTTTTGGGGCTGAACCAGGGACTTCTGGGGCTGAACCAGGGACTTTTGGGGCAGAACCAGGGACTTTTGGGGCCGAACCAGGGACTTTTGGGGCTGAACCAGGGACTTTTGGGGCTGAACCAGGGACTTCTGGGGCTGAACCAGGGACTTTTGGGGCTGAACCAGGGACTTCTGGGGCTGAACCAGGGACTTTTGGGGCTGAACCAGGGACTTTTGGGGCTGAACCAGGGACTCCTGGGGCTGAACCAGGGACTTCTGGGGCCGAACCAGGGACTTTTGGGGCCGAACCAGGGACTTTTGGGGCCGAACCAGGGACTTTTGGGGCTGAACCAGGGATGCTTGGGGCCAAAGCAGGGACTTTTGGGGCCAAACTAGGGACTTTTGGGGCCAAAGCAGGGACTTTTGGGGCCAAACCAGGGACTTCTGGGGCCGACTCGCTGGGATCCAACCCCGTGGGATCTGACCACCACATCCCCCAGGAGCCTTGGTGGGGCTGGAAGCCAGACATGGACCCCCCCCCAACCCCATCCCGCTCCACCAGGCCACCACCCCCCTGCCCGCCGCAGCCTGGCCACGCAAGCAACGCTGAGGAGAAGGCTTCCCCCAGCTGCTTGGGCAGGGCCACCTTCCTCCTCCTCCTCCTCCACCATCTCCAGCGGTCATTGCTCAAGAAGCAGCCCCCTGGGACGAGGAGAAGAGTCTGAGGGGTGGAGGGGAGGGCAGGAGGTCTCTCTGGAGGGCTTGCCCGGAACGCCGCCGCGGCGCAGCCCGGCCGTGCAGCGGGGGCCCAGGGGTTAAAAACCCCCTTGGAAGGCTTTGCCTCGACTTCTAATTACACAATAAGGAAGCAGATTAATGAAGCCAAATGCGAGGCCTGAACCTGAAGCTTGCAAGCCAAGCAGTTTAGCTTAATTTCCCCCTTCTTCTCGCAGCGAGGTGGAAGCCTTTGCTGCGGCTGGGTAGAGGTTGGAAGCCAATTCCTTTGCTGCCAGGCAGGCCAAACCCAGCGGAGAAATTAAACTGGGTTTGGTTTTTGCTGCTGCTTTTGCATCCCAGGCACCTCCTCGAAGGTATAAAAGGCGCAGGGCAGCGCCTGGGAGAAGCCAAAGGAGCTCTCCTCCTCCTCCTCCTCCGCCGCTCCTCGCTCCTCGCTCTCCTGCCTCGCTGCCCAGCTCCAGGTCCTCCTCATCCTCATCCTCATCCTCCTCCTCCTCCTCCTCCACCACCGCGGCCATGAGTCGACAGTGCTACACCTCCAGCTCCTTGCTGGGCAGGAGAGGCTTCTCCTCTGCCTCTGCCGTCTGTGCCCTGGGTAGGGGCAACGCCAGCTCGGCCTCCGTCTGCCAGCCGGTGGGCAGGAGGTGCGGGCTCGGGGCCGGCTTCAGCAGCCGCAGCGTCTGCGACCTGGGCAGGGGGCAAAGGATTTCCTTCGGGGGCAGCTGCCGGGGCGGCGGCGGCGGAGTCGTCTACGGCGGGGCCGGGCGCTGCGGCCTGGCTTACGGAGGAGGAGGAGGAGGAGGTCGCTTCGGCGGCGTGGGCACCGTCGTGGGCTTCGGGGGCTGCGGCGCCTACGGAGGGCTGGGCGGCTACAGGGGGCTCGGGGACGGCGTGGCCGTGGGAGGCTACGGCGGCGGCGTGGGGCTGGGCGTCGGAGGGCGATCCGAAGGCATCCGGGGAGTCAGCATCCACCCGGAGCTCCTCAAGCCTCTCTGCGTGGGGGTTGACCCCGAGGAGTGCCAAGTGAGGACCCACGAGAAGGAGCAGATCAAGAACCTCAACAACCAGTTCGCCTGCTTCATCGACAAGGTGAGAGCCGGCGCCCCCCGCCCCGGCCCCGGGGCTCCGCGGGGACCCTCGGCGGCTGCTCCTCCTGGCAGCCGCCCCTCGCATGGGCTGCAGGGGATGGCAGCCTGCGGCGCAGGAGGTTCCCCCTCGGCTCCAGCAGGAGCTGCTGCACCGGGAGGGTCGCAGAGCCCTGGAGCAGGCTGCCCAGAGAGGCTGTGGAGCCTCCTTCCCTGGATGTGTTCCCGGGGGACCTGTGCTGGATTCTGTGGTCCTGCCCTGGCAGGGGGTTGGACTGGAAGATCTCCAGAGGTCCTTTCCAACCCCTGACATCCTCAGAGGTCCTTTCCAACCCTTGACATCCTCAGAGGTCGACATCCTCAGAGGTCCTTTCCAACCCCCAGCATCCTCTGAGCCTGTGAGCTCCCAGCAGAGCCAACCCTGGCAGCCAGCAGAGGTTGGTTTGGGGCCAGCCTTGGCTGCAAGGCTGCAGCAGCAGCAACACAAATGGCAGAATGAGCAGAGGGGGACCCAGGGAAGGCTCCTTGAGAACAGAAGGGAAAACTTCTGCCCTGGGAGGCTCCCAGAGCCCTGGAGCAGGCTGCCCAGAGAGGTTGTGGAGCCTCCTGCCCTGGATGTGTTCCTGGGGGACCTGTGCTGGGTTCTGTGCTCCTGGCAGGGGGGGTTGGACTGGATGACCTTCAGAGGTCCCTTCCAAGCCCTCACATCCTCTGGTCCTGTGATCCTGATGGACCCTGGTGGTCCTCAGCTGGAGACTGTTGGGATCTAAGCCTCCCCACTGAGGCTCCCACATTGGGGTTTGACCTTTTGGTGGGCACCAGCCTGCTAGAGAGCTGCAGCAGGAGCACAGTGCAGGGAGGCAGTGAGTCCCAAGCTGTGAGAGAAGGGCTGGAGACATGGAAATAGGAACAGGCAAAGGAGGAGGTTTGGTCACAGATGAGTTCTCTGCCATCCCCAGCGCAGCTCTCTGAACTCCAGAGGACTTCTGCACCTTGGGAGTAGGCTCTGGGCTCCATCAAGGAGATGTAGGAAGGGATGTCTGGGCAGAATCAGAGAGCCCTGGAATGGGTTGGGTTGGAAGGGAGCTCAAGGCTCAGCCAGCTCCAAGCCCCTGCCATGCAGAGAGGCAAAGGAAGAGGCTGCTCAGCACCTCTGGGGAGGGCAGGAGGTGGCTGTGCTGGGCCAAGATTAGAGACTGGTTCAGAGAATCATGGAATGGATCTGGGTTGGGAGGGAGCTCAAAGCTCAGCCAGCTCCAAGCCCCTGCCATGCCCAGGGACACCTTCCCCCAGCCCAGGCTGCTCAGGGCCTCATCCAGCCTGGCCCTCAGCACCCCCAGGGAGGAAGCAGCCACAGCCTCCCTGGGCAGCCTCTGCCAGGCTCTCCCCAGCCTCACTCTCAAGGCTTTCTTCCTCCTCTCCACTCTCAATCTCTCCTCTCCCAGCTCCAATCCATCTCCCCCCATCCTGTCCCTCCCAGCCCTTGTCCCAGGTCCCTGTCCAGCCCTCCTGGAGCCTCTTCAGCTGCTGGGAGGCTTCTCTAAGGTCTCACTCTAACCAATGTCTTCCTCCTCTCCAGCCTAAATCTCCCCCTGGGAGATGACCAACTCCAACTTCCCTCTTCCTCTGCACCCTGAATGAAAGACTTTGGTGGCTGCCACTTTGATCCCTCCCTGGTTTCCATTCCTGGTCCGAGATGAGCTACAGGAAACCATTCTGCCAATGGCAGAGAGCTCTTGGCTCTGTCTGATCTTGATTCTGGGTTGTCTCTTTTCCTTCTGAGCTGTTCTGCAGCTGGGAAAAACCAGACCAGCTCTTACCTCCTCTTCCTGCCATTTGGAAAGACAAAACCTGCCCCTGATTTATTCATGCCCCAGAAAGCTCCTCCAGAGCTCTTTAATCTAGGAGTGAAAGGCATGAGAAACATCCAAGGCTGGAGCTGGAATCAGATGCAGGCAAATGAGAGCCTGGATGGAGCTTTGAATGCCGTCAGGGCTCATCAGAGGAGGCAGTGGAGGGGTGGCAGGGGGAGAGGTGGTGCTGGCTTGGAGCTGAGATTTGCTTAAGCAGAGGATTGGCCTCACCACAGCGTTGCTCAGCCTGTGCTGCAAGTCCTGGGTGGGACCAGGTTCAGCAGGGAGGAGATGCTGCTCTCCCTCAGCTCCTCTCCATTTGCATGTCTCATTTTATGCTGATGTGGTTCTCAGTCTTCTCCTTTTGGAAGTGGAGAGCTTCCCAAGTGCCTCTCAGGCCCAGGTGGAGCTGTGGCATGAGAAGCAGAGAACTTCCCAAGTGCCTTAGTCTGGGACCAGGTGGAGTTGCTGCATGAGCAGTGGAGAACTTCCTAAGTGACTTAGTCTGGGACCAGGTGGAGTTGTTACTCAAGTGGAGAATCATCCAAGTGCCTTACTTTAGGTCCAGGTAGATTTGTTGCATGAGAAGTGGAGAACCCTCCAAGTGCCTTAGTCTGGGACCAGGTGGAGTTGTTGCATGAGAAGCAGAGAACTTCCCAAGTGCCTTGGTTGGGGACCAGGTGGAGTTGCTGCATGAGCAGTGGAGAACTTCCTAAGTGACTTAGTCTGGGACCAGGTGGAGTTGCTGCATGAGCAGTGGAGAACTTCCCAAGTGCCTTAGTTCAGGCCCAGGTGGAGTTGCTGCATGAGCAGTGGAGAACTTCCCAAGTGTCTTACTTTAGGTCCAGGGAGATTTGTTGCTTGACAGGTGGAGAACCCTCCAAGTGCCTTAGTTTCGGACCAGGTGGAGTTGCTGCATGAGCAGTGGAGAACTTCCTAAGTGCCTTAGTCTGGGACCAGGTGGAGTTGTTGCATGAGAAGCAGAGAACTTCCCAAGTGCCTTGGTTGGGGACCAGGTGGAGTTGTTACTCAAGTAGAGAACCATCCAAGTGCCTTAGTTTGGGACCAGGTGGAGTTATGGCATGAGCAGTGGAGAACTTCCTAAGTGCCTTAGTTCAGGCCCAGGTGGAGTTGCTGCATGAGAAGCAGAGAACTTCCCAAGTGCCTTAGTGCAGGACCAGGTGGAGTTGCTGCATGAGCAGTGGAGAACTTCCTAAGTGACTTAGTCTGGGACCAGGTGGAGCTGTGGCATGAGAAGCAGAGAACTTCCCAAGTGCCTTGGTTGGGGACCAGGTGGAGTTGTTACTCAAGTGGAGAACCCTTCAAGTGCCTGAGTTCAGGACTAAGTAGAGTTGTTGCATGACCAGTGGAGAACTTCCCAAGTGCCTTACTTTAGGTCCAGGGAGATTTGTTGCTTGAGAAGTGGAGAACCCTCCAAGTGCCTTAGTTTGGGACCAGGTGGAGTTGTTGCATGAGCAGTGGAGAACCATCCAAGTGCCTTAGTTTGGGACCAGGTGGAGTTGTTGCATGAGCAGTGGAGAACCATCCAATGCCTTGGTTGGGGAGCAGGTGGAGTTCTTGCCTCACTCTCCTCCCTCCTTTTGCTTCCCCCCCAGGTGCGGCTGCTGGAGCAGCAGAACAAAGTGCTGACCACCAAGTGGGAGCTGCTGCAGCAGTATGTGCTGCCTGCTTCCAGGAGGAACCTGGAGCCTGTGTTTGAGAACTTCATCTGCAACCTGAGGAAGCAGCTGGAGTGTGTGCTGGGGGAGAGAGAGAGGCTGGAGAACGAGGAGCGTTGCCTCAGGGACCTGGTTCAGGAGTTCAAGTGCAAGTGAGTAGCAAGCAGAGGGAAGCTGCAGCCCAGAGCCTGGCCCTGGCTGCTGCTCCTGAGCCTGAGAGCAGAGCAGCTGCAGCCCAGAGCCTGGCCCTGGCTGCTGCTCCTGAGCCTGAGACCAAGGCAGCTGCAGCCCAGAGCCCAGCCCTGGCTGCTGCTCCTGAGCCTGAGAGCAGAGCAGCTGCAGCCCAGAGCCCAGCCCTGGCTGCTGCTCCTGAGCCTGAGAGCAGAGCAGCTGCAGCCCAGAGCCTGGCCCTGGCTGCTGCTCCTGAGCCTGAGAGCAGGGCAGCTGCAGCCCAGAGCCCAGCCCTGGCTGCTGCTCCTGAGCCTGAGAGCAGAGCAGCTGCAGCCCAGAGCCCAGCCCTGGCTGCTGCTCCTGAGCCTGAGAGCAGAGCAGCTGCAGCCCAGAGCCCAGCCCTGGCTGCTGCTCCTGAGCCTGAGAGCAGAGCAGCTGCAGCCCAGAGCCCAGCCCTGGCTGCTGCTCCTGAGCCTGAGAGCAGGGCAGCTGCAGCCCAGAGCCCAGCCCTGGCTGATGCTCCTGAGCCTGAGAGCAGAGCAGCTGCAGCCCAGAGCCTGGCCCTGGCTGCTGCTCCTGAGCCTGAGAGCAGGGCAGCTGCAGCCCAGAGCCCGGCCCTGGCTGCTGCTCCTGAGCCTGAGAGCAGGGCAGCTGCCCTGGGTGGGTCCAGCAAGTGGGGCCCAGGGAGGGGAGGAGGGCAGCAAGAGCAGTGCTGGGCTGGTTTCCCCTGCTGGGGTCCCCTGGCTGCCCCTCTGAGGCTGTGGTGGACTGGGAGACCTCCCCAGCTGCAGAGCCTCCCGCGGCAGAGGGGCAGGGAACCACTTTCCCTCCCCCTGGGGCTCCTGCTCAGCACCGCGGTTGGCTCTATCAGATCTCTCACCACCTCCTGTGCCTGTGGCTCCCCCACATCTCCTCCCCATGCTGCCACAAACCCCTCAGCCTCTTTGCCTGCACCCCAGGCCCTCTCCAGCGGGGTTCCCAGAGGGAATGTTGGAATGGTTTGCTTTAAGCTAAGCTGCAGCTGCTCCTCAGCAGCTCCCTGCCTGCCCTGCTGAGCCATCCCGCAGGACGCTGGCTGCTGGCACCCAGCAGGGGTTCAAAGGCAAATGCTTTGTGCAGGTTCAGCCAAGCAGCTCAGAGGCTTTTCTCTGCTGAGCCAGCACCCAAGGAGGTCAAACTCCTGGAGTCATCTTGGGAGAGTTCTCCTAGGTGCCAATGAGTTGGTCAGCAGCTCCTGGCTTTCCTTCCCCTCGCAGCTGGGAGCCGCAGAGGTTGCTCAAGCTCCTGACCTTCCCTCCAGGCTTTCTTGGCCACAGCTGCCCCACAAACACCCAGGGCAGAGTCCTGGCTGCTCCAGCAGAGGAGGATCAGAGAGAGCAGCAGGGCTGGAGGGAGCAAACCCAAGCCTCCAGCAGAGGTCCAGGGCTTTGCTTTTCTAGTGGCTTGGCCTCCTTTCTGCCACCTCACTGCAGACGCTGCCGGCGTGGACGGCTTCAAAGCGCTGGGTGGGGACGAGCCAAAAACCAGAGAGGAGCCTCAAAGGCACTGGGGAGAGGCTCTGGCTTTAAGCACACACTCCCCACGGTCTCCACTGGTCACTGGGGTGGTGGGGAGGGCACCTCTGGGGCTCTGCATCCCACCCCTCTCTCCCTTCCTCCTGCAGGTATGAGGATGAGATCAACAAGCGCACGGCTGCTGAGAACGAGTTTGTGGTCCTCAAGAAGGTGAGAGCCTGGGGCCAGGGCCAGGGGGAGGAGGGAGAGGGAGAAGAGGGCCAGGGAGAGAAGGGCCAAGGAGAGCAGGCACAGGAGTACCAAGGAGAGCAGGGGGAGAAGGGCCAGGGGGAGCAGGGAGAGGAGGGCCAGAGGGAGCAGGGAGAGGAGGGCCAGGGGGAGAAGGGAGAGCAGGGGGAGCAGGGCCAGGGGGAGCAGGGAGAGGAGGGCCAGGGGGAGCAGGGAGAGGAGGGCCAGGGGGATCAGGGCCAGGGGGAGCAGGGAAAGGAGGGCCAGGGGGAGCAGGGCCAGGGGGAGCAGGGAGAGGAGGGAGGGGTGCCAGGAGTGTGGGCAAAACCCTGGGGGTGAGGCCAGGGAGAGGAATGGGAAGTCCTGGAACCATGACTCTGCCTGAGCCCTCGGCAGGTAGCCCCCAAGCAGAGGGAACCCAAGGGACCTGGAGGAGCCCTCCCAGGCTGGGGAGCGCCAACAACACAACTCCAGAGCCTGAGGGCTGGAAATCACAGAGCCATGGCAGGGAGTGGGTTGGAAGGGGCCTCAGAGGTCATCCTGCTGCAGGGAGGGCTCCCCCACAGCAGCTCCTCCTCGCTTCACCTCTCCTCACCCAGCCTGTGCTGTCTCTGCAGGATGTGGACTGCCTCTACCTGACCAAGGAGGAGCTGGAGGTGAGGGTTGGACTCCTGAGGCAGCAGCTGGAGTTCTTGAAGTGCATCTATGCTGAGGTAAGAGCTCCCAGCCCCCTGCCCTGCAGCTCCTCCGAGCTCTAACACCAAAACTAAGCCCAGGGACAGGCAGCTCCCCCCCCAGATCCTGGCATTTCATCCCCCAAATCTGATCCTCCTTGCATGGCTTTGTCCCCACCCCCACTGCAGACCCTTGGGGCAGGCTGAGGCTGCTCTTGGTTGCTCTCTGGCTCCAGACCACCCCTCAAATTCCAACCCAAGCCACCCCTGGCACCCAGCTGAGCATCTCACTCTCCACAACCCCAAGCATTTTGGAGACTCATGGAATGGTTTGGGTTGGAGAAGGCCTCCAAGGTCATGGAGCCCAACCATCAACCCACCCCCAAATTCCCACCAAGGTCATGGAGCCCAACCATCAACCCACCCCCAAAACCCCTCCAAGGTCATGGAGCCCAACCATCAACCCAACCCCAAAACCCCTCCAAGGTCATGGAGCCCAACCATCAACCCACCCCCAAAATCCCTCAATGATCATCCAGGCCAACACCAACCCACCCCCAAAACCCCTCCAAGGTCATGGAGCCCAACCATCAACCCACCCCCAAAACCCCTCCAAGGTCATGGAGCCCAACCATCAACCCACCCCCAAAACCCCTCCAAGGTCATGGAGCCCAACCATCAACCCACCCCCAAAACCCCTCCAAGGTCATGGAGCCCAACCATCAACCCACCCCCAAAACCCCTCCAAGGTCATGGAGCCCAACCATCAACCCACCCCCAAAACCCCTCCAAGGTCATGGAGCCCAACCATCAACCCACCCCCAAAACCCCTCCAAGGTCATGGAGCCCAACCATCAACCCACCCCCAAAACCCCTCCAAGGTCATGGAGCCCAACCATCAACCCAACCCCAAAACCCCTCCAAGATCATCCAGGCCAACACCAACCCAACTCCAAAATCCTTCCATGATCATCCAGGCCAACATCAACCCAACCCCAAAATCCCTCCAAGATCATCCAGGCCAACACCAACCCAACCCCAAAACCCCTCCAAGGTCATGGAGCCCAACCATCAACCCAACCCCAAAACCCCTCCAAGATCATCCAGGCCAACACCAACCCAACTCCAAAATCCTTCCATGATCATCCATGCCAACACCAACCCAACCCCAAAACCCCTCCATGGTCATCCAGGCCAACATCAACCCAACCCCAAAACCCCTCCAAGGTCATGGAGCCCAACCATCAACCCACCCCCAAAACCCCTCCAAGATCATGGAGCCCAACCATCAACCCAACCCCAAAACCCCTCCAAGATCATCCAGGCAAACATCAACCCAACCCCAAAACCCCTCCATGGTCATCCAGGCCAACACCAACCCAACCCCAAAACCCCTCCAAGATCATCCAGGCCAACACCAACCCACCCCCAAAACCCCTCCATGGTCATCCAGGCCAACATCAACCCAACCCCAAAATCCCTCCAAGATCATCCAGGCCAACACCAACCCAACCCCAAAACCCCTCCAAGATCATCCAGGCCAACACCAACCCAACCCCAAAACCCCTCCAAGATCATCCAGGCCAACATCAACCCAACCCCAAAACCCCTCCAAGATCATCCAGGCCAACACCAACCCAACCCCAAAACCCCTCCAAGATCATCCAGGCCAACACCAACCCACCCCCAAAACCCCTCCATGGTCATCCAGGCCAACATCAACCCAACCCCAAAATCCCTCCAAGATCATCCAGGCCAACACCAACCCAACCCCAAAACCCCTCCAAGATCATCCAGGCCAACACCAACCCAACCCCAAAACCCCTCCAAGATCATCCAGGCCAACATCAACCCAACCCCAAAACCCCTCCAAGATCATCCAGGCCAACACCAACCCAACCCCAAAACCCTTCCATGGTCATCCAGGCAGCCAAAGGGCCCCAGAGCTGCTGCCCCTGGGGGAGTCAGAGCCCAGGGAGCTGCTGGAGCAGCCAGAACCCCCCAGCTGCAGTCACTCCAGGGGCTCCACCAGGGTCCTCCTCCCCCCTTCCTTCAGGAACTCCATGCAGCAATCCCATCCTGGGCCCCCAAAGCAGGGCCCAGCTGCCAGAGTCTGTGTGGCAACCAACCAGCCCCCTGCAGACCCCCAAGCTCATGGGGGAACCTCCCCCACCCCTCCTTGCTCCAGTTGGGTGTTGATGAGAGTTCCTCCCCCTCCCCTCCTTGCTCCAGTTGGGTGCTGTTGGGAGGTCCTCCCCCACCTCTGTGTGCTCCAGTTGGGTGCTGATGGGAGGTCCTCCCCCACCCCTCTGTGCTCCAGCTGGGTGCTGTTGGGAGGTCCTCCCCCACCCCTCCTTGCTCCAGTTGGGTGTTGATGAGAGGTCCTCCCCCACCCCTCCTTGCTCCAGTTGGGTGCTGATGGGAGGTCCTCCCCCACCCCTCTGTGCTCCAGTTGGGTGTTGTTGGGAGGTCCTCCCCCACCCCTCTGTGCTCCAGTTGGGTGTTGTTGGGAGGTCCTCCCCCACCTCTCCTTGCTCCAGTTGGGTGCTGTTGGGAGGTCCTCCCCCACCCCTCCTTGCTCCAGTTGGGTGCTGTTGGGAGGTCCTCCCACACCCCTCTGTGCTCCAGTTGGGTGCTGATGGGAGGTCCTCCCCCTCCCCTCCTTGCTCCAGTTGGGTGCTGTTGGGAGGTCCTCCCCCTCCCCTCCTTGCTCCAGTTGGGTGCTGTTGGGAGGTCCTCCCCCACCTCTGTGTGCTCCAGTTGGGTGCTGATGGGAGGTCCTCCCCCACCCCTCCTTGCTCCAGTTGGGTGCTGATGGGAGGTCCTCCCCCACCCCTCCTTGCTCCAGTTGGGTGCTGATGGGAGGTCCTCCCCCACCCCTCTGTGCTTCAGTTGGGTGCTGATGGGAGGTCCTCCCCCACCTCTGTGTGCTCCAGTTGGGTGTTGTTGGGAGGTCCTCCCCCACCCCTCCTTGCTCCAGTTGGGTGCTGATGGGAGGTCCTCCCCCACCCCTCTGTGCTCCAGTTGGGTGTTGTTGGGAGGTCCTCCCCCACCCCTCCTTGCTCCAGTTGGGTGCTGTTGGGAGGTCCTCCCCCACCCCTCCGTGCTCCAGTTGGGTGCTGTTGGGAGGTCCTCCCCCACCCCTCTGTGCTCCAGTTGGGTGCTGTTGGGAGGTCCTCCCCCACCCCTCTGTGCTCCAGTTGGGTGCTGTTGGGAGGTCCTCCCCCACCTCTGTGTGCTCCAGTTGGGTGCTGTTGGGAGGTCCTCCCCCACCCCTCTGTGCTCCAGTTGGGTGCTGTTGGGAGGTCCTCCCCCACCCCTCTGTGCTCCAGTTGGGTGCTGTTGGGAGGTCCTCCCCCTCCCCTCTGTGCTCCAGTTGGGTGCTGTTGGGAGGTCCTCCCCCACCCCTCTGTGCTCCAGTTGGGTGCTGATGGGAGGTCCTCCCCCACCCCTCTGTGTTCCAGTTGGGTGCTGATGGGAGGTCCTCCCCCACCCCTCCTTGCTCCAGTTGGGTGCTGTTGGGAGGTCCTCTCCCACCTCTCCTTGCTCCACTTGGGTGCTGATGGCAGAACCTCCCCCCCCACCCCCTCCTGCTTCTCCCCAGCCCCTCCTTGGCTGGGGGCAGGTGGTTTGGGCTGGCTGAGGGCAGGGGTGAGCTGGGCTGGCTGTTGCAGGAGAGAGCTCAGCTGGACTGCCAGCTGTGTGACACCTCTGTCATCGTGCAAATGGACAACAGCCGCGACCTGGACATGGAAGGCATCATCAAGAGCGTGGAGTGCTGCTACGAGGAGATTGCCCAGAAGAGCAAGGCTGAGGTGGAGGCTTTCTACCAAACCAGGGTGAGTGTCCCCAGCCCCAGCCAGCCCCGTGGCCACCAGCCCCCCAAGGACCCTTTCTGTCCTCTGGGACTCAGCCCCAAGCCACCCCACAGCCCCTTGGCCACCAGCCCCCCAAGGACCCTTTCTGTCCTCTGGCACTCAGCTCCAAGCCACCCCACAGCCCCTTGGCCACCAGCCCCCCAAGGACCCTTTCTGTCCTCTGGCACTCAGCTCCAAGCCCCCCCACAGCCCCTTGGCCACCAGCCCCCCAAGGACCCTTTCTGTCCTCTGGGACTCAACCCTAAGCCATCCCACAGAGGTTTGCCCATGGCACAAAGCCCAACCCATGCTGAAAGCTGAGCTTGGAGGCTTGGCTGTGAGCACAGCAGGTCCTGGTGTGGCTTCAGAGAGGCCTCCTCTGTGCACCTCCCCTTCCCATAGGGCACTCAGGACCTCCCCAGAGTGAGTGTTGCCACCCCCAGCTGGCCCCGTGGCCACCAGCCCCCCAAGGACCCTTTCTGTCCTCTGGGACTCAGCTCCAAGCCACCCCACAGCCCCTTGGCCACCAGCCCCCCAAGGACCACTTCTGTCCTCTGGGACTGAACCCCAAGCCACCCCACAGCCCCTTGGCCACCAGCCCCCCAAGGACCACTTCTGTCCTCTGGCACTCAGCCCCAAGCCACCCCACAGAGGTTTGCCCATGGCACAAAGCCCAACCCAGGCTGAAAGCTGAGCTTGGAGGCTTGGCTGTGAGCACAGCAGGTCCTGGTGTGGCCTCAGAGAGGTCTCCTCTGTGCAGCTCCAGCAGGAGCACCTCCCCTTCCCATGGGGCAAACCCTCAGGGCCTCCCCAGAGCTGCCATCCAGGCTGGGCTGAGGTCAGGTCTCGGTGCTCCCTTGGGAGCATCAGCATCAAGGAGGCTCTGGAGAGGCTCCACCTCGCCTGGGGGCGCTGCTGGGGGTGTTTCAGTGCCCTCCTCTTCCCATGCCATAGCTGGAGGAGCTCCACAGCAGCAGGGGCAAGTTCTGTGATGACCTGAGGAACAACCAGAGCGAGATAGCTGAGCTCAACAGGATGATCCAGAAGCTGCAGTGCGAGTCAGACAACGTCAAGAAGCAGGTGGGGGCAAGGCCTGGGTGCTGCCTGGGCAGGGGGGAGGGCAACTTCTCCAGCCAAGGCCTTCACCTGAGCTGCAGAGAGCCTCCCAGCCCAGCTCCAGCTGATGCTTTGTAGCTCCTCTTCTGCTGGTGGTGCAGGAAGGAGCAGCACTGAGCCTCACAGGGACACCCAACTCCTCCATCCATACAGCTTGGCCACCACATGTCGGCCACCACATGGCCACCATCCCCATCCCCTTCACCCCAGACCCACCCCATGGCCACCACCCCCACCCCCTTCACCCCAGACCCATCCCATGTCCACCATCCCCATCCCCTTCACCCCAGACCCACCACATGTCCACCATCCTCATCCCCTTCACCCCAGACCCACCCCATGTCCACCACCCTCATCCCCTTCACCCCAGACCCACCCCATGGCCACCATCCCCATCCCCTTCACCCCAGACCCACCACATGGCCACCACCACCCCCTTCATCCCAGACCCACCACATGTCCACCATCCTCATCCCCTTCACCCCAGACCCACCACATGGCCACCACCACCCCCTTCATCCCAGACCCACCCCATGGCCACCATCCCCATCCCCTTCACCCCAGACCCACCACATGTCCACCCCCATCCCCTTCACCCCAGACCCACCACATGTCCACCCCCATCCCCTTCACCCCAGACCCACCCCATGTCCACCACCCCCATCCCCTTCACCCCAGACCCACCCCATGTCCACCCCCACCCCCTTCACCCCAGACCCACCCCATGGCCACCACCCCCATCCCCTTCACCCCAGACCCACCCCATGTCCACCCCCATCCCCTTTACCCCAGACTCACCCCATGTCCACCACCCCCACCCCCTTCCCCCCAGACCCATCCCATGTCCACCATCATTCCCCTCACCCCAGACCCACCCCAGGTCCACCACCCCCACCCCCTTCACCCCAGACCCACCCCAGGAGTCCACCCTGGTGGCCTTCATCCCAGCCAGCTTGGCCACCACACGTCCACCCCCATCCCCCTCGCCCCATCCCCCTCGGCCATGAGGGAGGGGTGTGTGTCCCCCCACCCCTTCAGCCTAGGCTCTCTGGCAGCCCCCAGCTGAGGAGCAAAGGGGGTGCAGGAGGGGCCTTGTGCAGAGGCCTCCTGACCTCCCCCCTGGGCCCTGGCGGCCCCCAGATCGCCGCCCTGCAGACAGCCATCTGCGACGCCGAGCAGCGCGGCGACTGCGCCCTCAAGGACGCCCGGCAGAAGCTGATGGACCTGCAGACGGCCCTGCAGCAGGCCAAGGACAAGATGGCATGCCTGCTCAGGGACTACCAGGAGCTGCTCAACGTCAAGCTGGCCCTGGACATCGAGATTGCCACCTACAGGACCCTGCTGGAGGGAGAGGAGAGCAGGTAGGGGCCGGCCGCGCCTTGGAGCCCGGCAGGGAGAAGCCCAGCGCCAGAAGGCAGAGCTGGGGGGCGGCCACCCGGGGGGGGCAGAGGGCACCTTCACCTCTTTTCCCTCCCCAGGGGTGCAGAGAGGTCCTTGGCTCCTTTTCCCTCCCCATGGGTGCAGAGAGGTCCTTGACTCCTTTTCCCTCCCCATGGGTGCAGAGAGGTCCTTGGCTCTTTTTCCCTCCCCAGAGGTGCAGAGAGGTCCTTGGCTCCATTTCCCTCCCCATGGGGGCAGAGGGGACCTTGGCTCCTTTTCCCTCCCCATGGGGGCAGAGGGGACCTTCACCTCTTTTCCCTCCCATGGGTGTAGAGAGGTCCTTGACTCCTTTTCCCTCCCCATGGGTGTAGAGAGGTCCTTGGCTCCTTTTCCCTCCCCATGGGGGCAGAGGGGACCTTGGCTCCTTTTCCCTCCCCATGGGGGCAGAGGGGACCTTCACCTCTTTTCCCTCCCATGGGTGTAGAGAGGTCCTTGACTCCTTTTCCCTCCCCATGGGTGCAGAGAGGTCCTTTCCCCTTTTCCCTCCCCATGGGTGCAGAGAGGTCCTTGGCTCCTTTTCCCTCCCTATGGGTGCAGAGAGGTCCTTGGCTCCTTTTCCCTCCCCATGGGTGTAGAGAGGACCTTCCCCCCCTTTTTGCCTCCCCATAGGTGCAGAGGGGACCTCCACCCTTTTCCCTCCCCAGGGATGCAGAGAGGTCCTTGAGTCCTTTTCCTTCCCAAGGGGTGCAGAGAGGTCCTTGACTCCTTTTTCTGTCCCCCTAAGTGCAGAGGAGACCTCCACATTATTCCCTCCCCATGGGTGCAGAGAGGTCCTTTCCCCTTTTCCCTCCCCAGGGGTGCAGAGAGGTCCTTTCCCCTTTCCCCTTTCCCCTTTCCCCTCCCCAGGGGTGCAGAAAGGTCCTTTCCCCTCTTCCCTCCCCATGGGTGCAGAGGGGACCTTCTCCCCTTTTCCCTCCCCATGGGAGCCACATGCAGCCACATCCCCTGCTCGTGGAGGATGGGAAGTTAAGATGCTGATGGGGCCTGGGGAAGGGGGATCCAAGGGGCTTTGGTGGCCAGTTTGGACCAAACCTGGGAGGGTGGAGGAGCTGCAGTGCCTGCAGGCTTCCTGGGGGGGCAATGGGAGGGCAGCTCCTCTGTTTGCTTGGGGGTCTGAGGAGTGAAAACCTCCCTGAGACCTTTCTCTTCCCAACAGGATATGCACCGGGAACCCTGTCAGCGTAGGTAAGAGGATGAAGCTTTCCCCTCCTTGCCCTCCAAGTCCTCCAAGCTCAGAACTTTCCTCCTTGGTCCTTCAAGCTCAGAACTTTCCTCCTTGGTCCTTCCAGCTTAGAACTTTTCCTTCTTGGTCCTTCAAGCTTAGAAGTCTCCTCCTTGGTCCTTCCAGCTTAGAAATCTCCTCCTTGGTCCTTCAAGCTTAGAAATCTCCTCCTTGGTCCTTCCAGCTTAGAACTTTTCCTTCTTGGTCCTTCAAGCTTAGAACTTTCCTCCTTGGTCCTTCCAGCTCAGAACTTTCCTCCTTGGTCTTTCAAGCTTAGAACTTTCCTCCTTGGTTCTTCCAGCTCAGAACTTTCCTCCTTGGTCCTTCAAGCTTAGAAGTCTCCTCCTTGGTTCTTCCAGCTTAGAAATCTCCTCCTTGGTCCTTCAAGCTTAGAAATCTCCTCCTTGGTCCTTCCAGCTTAGAAATCTCCTCCTTGGTCCTTCCAGCTTAGAAATCTCCTCCTTGGTCCTTCCAGCTTAGAACTTTTCCTCCTTGATCCTTCAAGCTTAGAAGTCTCCTCCTTGATCCTTCAAGCTCAGGAGTCTCCTCCTTGGTCCTTCAAGCTCAGAACTTTCCTCCTTGGTCCTTCCAGCTCAGAACTTTCCTCCTTGGTCCTTCAAGCTCAGGAGTCTCCTCCTTGGTCTTTCAAGCTTAGAATTTTCCTCCTTGGTCCTTCCAGCTTAGAAGTTTCCTTCTAAGTCATAGCATCAATTGTCAGGGTTGGAAGGGAGCTCAGGGCTCAGCCAGTCCCAACCCCCTGCCATGGGCAGGGAGCCCTCCCATTACAGCAGGTTGCTCACAGCCACCTCCAGCCTGACCTCCAGGCATGAGGAGGAGGCTTCCAGCACCTGCCTGGGCAGCCTGGGCCAGGCTCTCACCACCCTCCTGGGGAACAACTTCTTCCTCACAGCCAAATTCTTCCAGCTCAGAAGTCTCCCTCCAGGTCCTTGAAGCCTAGAAGTCTCCCTCTGGGTCCTTGAAGCCTAGAAGTCTCCCTCTGGGTCCTTGAAGCCTAGAAGTCTCCCTCTAGGTCCTTGAAGCCTAGAAGTCTTCCTCTGGGTCCTTCAAGCCTAGAAGTCTCCCTCTAGGTCCTTCAAGCCTAGAAGTCTCCCTCTGGGTCCTTCAAGCCTAGAAGTCTCCCTCTGGGTCCTTCCAGCTCAGAAGTCTCCCTCTTGCTCCTTCCAGCTCAGAAGTCTCCTTCTTGGTCCTTCAAGCTTAGAAGTTTGCTTCTAAATCTTTCAAGCTTAGAAGTCTCCTTCTAAGTCCTTCAAGCTTAGTCTCCTTCTCAGTCTTTCAACCTTTGAAGTCTCCCTCTAACCCCCTCGGGCTCGGGCTCGGGCTCGGGCTGCTGCTCCCGGGCTGGGCTCTCCCGGCCGCGGCAGTCACCGAAGCTCTTTCTCTCCCGCAGCTGTGGTCAGCGGCGGAGGCACCGTCGGGGAGTGCCGGTCCCTGTCGGGCCTGGGTGGCAAATGCTCCGTCAAGACCGGAGGGGCTGCTGGGGGGCTGGGGGTGGTCTCCTCCTTCGGCGTGGGCGGCGCCGGCTTCAGCACCCGCAGCGTGGATTGCCTGCCGCGGGTGGGGGCCGGCTTCGGGGCCAGGAGCGCCGTGAGCTGCGTGGGGAGGGAAGTGCTGACGGCCGACGGGGGGATCCAGTGCGCCCCGGCCGTGGGCACCTTGGGCAACGTGATGTGCGCGGGGGTGGAGCAGTGCAGCCCCGGGGCCGTCATCCTCCCCGGGCCGGGGGTGTGCGGCGCCGGCAGCAGGTACAGCACGGCCGTGCGGGTGGTCAGGACAACTCGGTAGGGGCCGGGGGGGAGCCTCCCAGCGGCGCTGGAGAAGAGAGTCAGCATTTCTGCAGTAAAAAGAAAGACCCCAACCCCTCCCCCAAACGAACCCAAACCCGAATAAAACTCAGCAGTATTGCCCCCTCCCCCCTCCTCCTCCTCCTCCTCCTGCCAGCTCCGGGGGGGGGTCACCCAACCATGCCAGCACAGCCCCACACAGCCCAGCTCCAGCTGCTCTGCCCACAGCTCCTTGCATGATCAACCCCCCACCTTCTCCTGCCTGCCCTTCTTGGGGGGACACACACACACACACAACAACTTCCCCCCATAGAATCAATCATAGAACTCTCAGGGGTGGAAGGGACCTCAAGGCTCAGCCAGTTCCAACCCCCCCCCCCCTCCCCTCCCCTCCTTGCCGTGGGCAGGGACCCCTCCCACCAGCCCAGGTTGCTCAGAGCCACATCCAGCCTGGCCCTGAGCACCTCCAGTGCCTCCTCCTTGGCTCTTCAGTCATAGATAGAATGGTTTGGGTTGGAAGGGACCTTCAAGGCCATCCCCTTCCAACCCCCCTGCCGTGGGCAGGGACCCCTCCCACCAGCCCAGGTTGCTCAGAGCCGTGGTCCAGACCTGGCTCCTGCTCAGCTCCTCAGCCACAGAATCATGGAGGGGGGCTGGGTTGGAGGGGAGCTCAAAGCCAGTTCCAACCCCCCCAGCGTGGGCAGGGACCCCTCCCACCAGAGCAGGTTGCTCAAGGCCACATCCAGCCTGGCCCTGAGCACCTCCAGTGCCTCCTCCTTGGCTCTTCAGTCACAGATTGATAGAATGGTTTGGGTTGGAGGGGACCTTCAAGGCCATCCCCTTCCAACCCCCCTGCCATGGGCAGGGACCCCCTCCCCCCAGCCCAAGGCCACATCCAAGCTGGCCTTGAAGACCCCCAGGCATCCACAACCCCCCAGGACAAGCTGCTCCAGGCCTCCCCTTCTCTGCTTGAGCCCCGCTGCAGCAGGGAGTTGTTTCCTCCTGCAGCTCTTGCATGAGGAATCCAGCTTGGCTCCTGCCAGCTGCAGAAGGAGGAAGCAAGGCACAGGCTGGAGCTGCAGGCTGGGTCCTTTCCCTGCCTGCAGCGAGAGCAGCAGAGGCCCTCGGTGCTGCTCAGGAGAAGGCTGGGGCTGGTCATGCCCCCTCCTCTTGGGCTGAGGTTCCACAGCAGCTGCTGGCAGGGCAGAGCAGAGCTGAACTCCACACCACCAGCACCTTGCCCTCCTCTCCTTAGCTGCATGGTGGTGGCCCCCTGGCTGCAGCAGACAGGTGGACTCCAGGCTTTCAGAGTGTCAGTGGACAGAGGTGGTTGTCCTTTGCTTGCTCCCAACTTGCAGCTGTACCTTCAATAAACTCTGTGCAGAATCCATGCCTCTGCCTCCTGGCCTTTGATTTCCTTCCCCTGACCTCTCCACAGCACAAATTCCAGGGGGCAGCCAGGGGAGTGTGGGCAGCAGGGAGCAAGGGAGGTTCTGCTGCCCCTCTGCTCTGCCCCCCAACCCAGGGAGGCCACAGCTGGAGGAGGCCTGGGGCCAGCCCTGGGCTCCCCAGCTGCAGAGGGCCAGGGGAGGGCTGGAGAGAGGCCAGAGGAGGCTGGGAAGCTGCTGGGGAGCCCTGGAGCAGCTCTGGGAGGAGCAGAGGCTGAGCCCTGGGGCTGAGAGCCTGCAGCAGAGCAGCCCCAGAGGGGCTCTGAGCAATGCTCAGCAAGAGCTGAAGGAGCTGGGGGGGGGCAAGAGGCTGGGGCTGGCAGCTGCTGAGTGGTGCCCAGGGGCAGCCCAAGGGGCAGAGAGTGGAGGGCAGGAGGAGAAAGCAGTTTGGGGGGAGGCTGCTGGAGGCCTGGAGCAGGCTGAGCCCAGGGAGGTTGTGGAGAGCTTCCAACCCCCCCTGGGCACTGTGCCCCTGGGCAAGCTGCTGGGGGGAGCCCTGCTGGGGCTGGGGGAGCTCCAGGGGTCCCTTCCAGCCCCTCCATGGTGGGGCTCTGGGATCTGCAATCCTGAACTCAAATCTCTGTTTCAGGCTCTCCTCTGAGAAGGCTGAGAGGAGATCTGAGCAATGCTGACAAAGGTCTGGGGGGGACAAGAGGCTGGAGCCAGGCTCTGCTGAGTGGTGCCCAGGGCCAAGGGGCACAAAGTGGAGCCCAGGAGGCTGCAGCTGAGCAGGAGGAGAAGGTTGTTTGGTGTGAGGCTGCTGGGGCCCTGGAGCAGGCTGCCCAGGGAGGTTGTGGAGAGCTTCCAACCCCTCCTGGCTGTGTTCCTGGGTGCCCTGCCCTGGAACACAGCCAGGGGGGGTTTGCTGATGACACCAAGCTGTGTGGTGCAGCAGACAGCTGGAGGGAAGGGAGGCCATCCAGAGGGAGCTGGACAGGCTGCAGAGGTGGGCACAAGCCAACCTCATGAAGTTCAACAAGACCAAGGGCAGGGTCCTGCAGCTGGGTCGAGGCAATCCCAGGCACAAATCCAGGCTGGGCAGTGAGTGGCTGGAAAGCAGCCCTGAGGAGAGAGACTTGGGGGTGCTGGTGGACAAAAAGCTCACCAGGAGCTCTCAGTCTGCACTTGCAGCCCACAAAGCCAATCAGCTCCTGGGCTGCATCAGGAGAAGTGTGGCCAGCAGGGCAAGGGAGGTGATCCTCCCCCTCTGCTCAGCCCTGGGGAGACCCCACCTGGAGTCCTGCCTCCAGTTCTGGAGCCCCTATTCCAAGAGGGATGTGGAGGGGCTGGAAGGTGTCCAGAGCAGGGCCAGGAGGATGAGCAGAGGGCTGGAGCTGCTCTGCTGTGAGGACAGACTGAAGGAGTTGGGGCTGTTCAGTCTGCAGAAGAGAAGGCTCCCAGGTGACCTCATTGTGGCCTTCCAGGATCTGAAGGGGGCTACAGGAAGGCTGGGGAGGGACTGCTCAGGATCTCAGGCAGTGCTAGGACTGGGGGGAATGGAATGAAGCTGGAGGTGGGGAGATTCAGGCTGGAGGGGAGGAGGAAGTTCTTCCCCATGAGAGTGGTGAAGCCCTGGAATGG